>NC_133321.1:13975608-13990175 GCF_012295235.1 Primulina huaijiensis
AAACAGACAATTACACCAAAAATTAGTTAATTTAAGTATCTCAAACTTAATAATAATAAAAGTCTGTATTTACCTGTAATGAAATATCTCACTTTTCGATTGCTATAATCAATCAGAACAAATATTATATCTCAAAATTTTGAAAGAAAATGTGATAAATGATTTTCACATCAAGATTTATTAAAATGTGTGTTTTTTTAAATATAATAATAGTTTTTCAATTTTATTTCAAATATGAATGTCAATTCATATTCGATACCAAAAGAGTCCATTAAGTATCTAAAAAAGAGAGTCCATTAAGCAGAGTCCCGGTCCAACCCAAATACAGGCCCAAAACCCGAACCCAAAATATGAAATAAATTACTCTCTCTCCATATTTGAATCCAAAGCCCTAATCCCCGCCATTATTTGTTGCATTCTCCACTCTGAATCTGAAGCAACATGCAAACCAAATTCATTGCCGTCCAGTGTTTTCAATGCTCAACCATGCAGGCAAGCTTTTTATCTGCTTGAAATTTGTGCGTTTATGTTATATGAATTGGTCGAATATCTGTGCATTTACCCTGTCCTTGCTGCAGGTGAAGCAGGCCAAAAAGAGCAGCAACAAATGGGTATGCGTCGTGTGCAACCAGAAGCAATCCGTTCTCCGTGTGTTTGCCGAAGGTTTAATGGCCAAAAACATCCGGCAGTTCGTCCAGAAATTCAACATGTCCCGCCAATTATCGGATCGAAAAGAATCAGCCCTCGAAGAAGGAGAGGATATCTTTGAGGAGGAGGGATTTTCCGTAATGGAAGATCAGAAGAAGAAAAGGAGTGATTGGACCGAGTATGTCGAGTATGATCAGGATGAATGCTCCGAAAGATTTGAGAAATATGAGCGCGCAAAAGGTGTTCGTGTTAAACTATATTGTTAGATCAAATGTTATGCTTGTAAAATGTAATCGTTGTTCCCACCCGATATGCATTGCACTTGTCAACCCGCGATTAGTGGGGACGATCGGCTTTGGATGCCAAAAAAATCAAATGTTATGCTTGTAAAATGTAATCGTTGTTCCCACCCGATATGCATTGCACTTGTCAACCCGCGATTAGTGGGTCTGTCTAATGATAATTGATTGTTATATCATTTTGATGTGATTTAAAGGTGCAGATTATGGGGGTGATACATTTGATGAGGCGATGGTTGTGACAGAGATGCCCAAACCGGTGCTTAAAAAGCCAAAATTGAAGGATTATGCTGCTGAGATTGGCCATGGCAAAAATCTTTTGAAATCAGTGTTTCCAAATAGAAGTAAAGCCAAAAGACCGAAGAACGCTCGATATCAAGGTGAATTCAATCACTTCTGGTAAATTGGATGATTTGCTCTTTCGTTGAATGATACTTTAATTATGAATAACTTGTTTTAAGAGATTTTGATCAATTTCTTTTATCTTGAATGCGTGAAATGCTGCTGTGTATGAAACATTTTTTAAAGCAGTGTTTAAGTCTGATTCATCTGTTTTGTATTTGAGCTACCTTTTAACATTTAAGACCTAAAATTGGTGATTAAATAAAGAAAGAGCAACTTATGGATTATCGTCAGTTCGAACTTCTAGTTTTGCACATCGACCCGTAAGAAATTTTAGGGAGATGGGAATCTGCTCATGTTTTGCTTTTTGTTTGGACCAACATTTTATCTGAATCAGGCAATGAAATTCCTCGAAAGCTAGTATGCCACCTACTCTTTCTGAAAAAGATTTCATAATTATACGATTATGCTCAGCAACCTCATGGGCAATCCCAATTCTCAAACCTAATTCCCAAAAGTGTTGATTTTATTTGGACTGTAGATAATCAAAGTAGTTTATGCAGATATGCAGCAGATGCAAAGTCTTTGTTCTGACGAGGAGGAACAAATTGAGTTACATCTAGAAACTCTAGATGATGACAATGATTTAGCCAAGAGAACTGATGTATCAACTTCCAAGCAAAGTGAGTACATAACACTAAGCGAGAACGAAAATACTTCCAACAGACAATTAAACCATAAAATAGCTGCAAATGGACCAGTGTCAAAGTGGAGTAGCTACATAACTAAAGAAGATGACACCGACTTTTCAGATTAGAGGGAGTGGAGACTTGAGCGATCAGATCACTAGTCATTTAATGATGGTGCACTGTTCCAATCGAATTCTTGGAGGTGCCACTTTTGCATGTTTAAGTTCCTTGATTGCTACTGACTAATCTTTTGTTTTACAGCATTAGATTATAATGCAGCTGTGTATATGACATTATTTGGTTCCACCTTCTGCTGAATCCCGGTTCTTAAACTGTGATCATGGCTACATCTTGCTATCTGTGTACGGATTAAATAGGTTTTGTTAAGATCAAGTTACATTAATCAAAGACTCTCAACCAAAATGATTTGATTAATAATTATCAGTGATTCTATTTAATCTGCTGCTATAGATTAAGCTGTCGGGATCTCATCCTTTTCGGAGGTTGGAGGAGGTTAATCAATAGGGGAATCAGTTGGTATTCTTTTTGAAATTGTGATGTTGGATAATTAAAATAATTTGTTTTGAAGATATATTAATAATACAAGATTTCATATCCATATGTTATTAGAAATTCTTATTTCCGGGACAAAAAATGACTTGCCTGCGAGGCTGCAAGATATGTTTGACCTTTTATAACGTAGGATATTTCAGAATTTTTCATATAGAAGGTTAGAGAACATTATTTTATTTTTATGTTGTATAATAGATTTCAAATTTAAAAATCAAATTCTCAAACTCTTCAATTCAAATACAACCTCATTTGATTTAGACACGTTTACTAACAATTGATATTTTGATTTCAAATTAACCCAAAATATATGTCGTTTGAAATCTATTGTCAAATTAAATTCATTTATTTAAAAACTTCCACCCGAATACAACCATAATAATAAAATTCAGTTTGAGATCGTAGTTGATTTAGCATATTAATAACATGGTAGTTGATTTCTCGCAGCTCATTTCCTCATTCAAGGCACATTGAACGTGCATAACAGAATAAAAACAAACACATAAAAATAAAAGAACCACCATTCACCAAACTTACAACGGCAGTCAAAATTTTTACGGTAGTTAAAAAAAATACACGCAAGTTTAGTGTAGCTTCCCACTCAAGATGGCTCTCTTACTCCAGTGACCTTATCAGCAAACTGAAGCACAAAAAACCAGGGCACAAGCAATACGGACTCCACGGGTAGCTTGGAATGGTTCAGAGTATCTTGAAAAAGTAAAACTCGGCAGTTTGAAGAATTATTCGACCATGTATTTGTACAGTCCTCAGTTTTTCTTCATGAGATACAAAATCTTCAGTTCACGGTCAAGTGACAAGGGGCGACAGACCCCCATACAGTTCCTTTCCAATGGGTACGAGAAAAGAACTCATGGTATCTTGAAAAGTTTTTTCAATTTGAAGAGTAATCTTTTCTCCTCAACGGACAAGTCTTCCTGTGCATATTCAATAGACGAATAAAAGAAGTGTCATGATTTAACACCTTTCAACTACTAACACATGACAAGGCTTTTCAAAATAAGAGGATAAGCCTGATTCTGCAAGGAACCTGTAATTGTCAGCTAAAACAAGTAATGTATGGAGCAAGAAGTGAAAATATGCATTAAAAGCCCTTTACTGACCGCATAATGTTCTTTCAGCGCATCAAGGGAGTTTCTTGAGATTTTGCTCACAAGCTCATTTTCAATCTCAAAATGCCGGCCAAACATCTTCTGCTGCTCCTCGGAATTACTGCCGATTATCTGCAAAGAAAAACTATCACTTCAACAAAAAAACATAAAGAAAAACTCAAAATATTTGAGTCAAACGTTCCGTATTATATAAAGGTATGCAGTGTCGAACATTTTAAAAAGTAGCAAATACATTAATTTAATGCTTCAGTTGCACAATCAATTTGAATGGCCTTATATTCAAACGAAAAGAAAGAACCACATATGAAGGTCCCCAGAAAATCAAATGTGGCAGCAAATGTAAATCTCAAACCTTAATGGTCACCTTCTGGCCTTTCTTGGCATAATCACCAGGACCGTGATTGTTCTTAAATGAAGCTATGCGACCAATATCAATAAACTCCCTTTGGGGAACACATAGTGGAGTTCCAATCTGTATGAATCCAATTCAAGACAAACTCTGATCTCAACAAATAAAGAGGGAAAAAATACAACAAACAAATCTATCAAGATTAAAGCAAATATTAAAAAAGTACACACATCCGAAGAGACACTTCCCACCAAACAATTATTCCACCCTCATAAATGTATAGCTTGGTTAGATTTGCATGTTAATGAGATGATTTTGTACCAAAAATGAATGTTTTAACCATAGAAATTAAGTGATAGGCCGTAAAAGGAAAACTAGAATAGAAATTCATTCTCCATTCACAATGGAAAACCACCATCATGAAAATCAAATTACTATAAACTTTGTACTATGACCACATCAATCACATTCAATCACATGTGCCTGGGCTGATTCCAGCAAGAGCGTTTACTTAATTTCAACCAGAGCACTAGGACACGGGATCCAATGCAGCAAATTCTACAAGTTCGTATTATAAGGGGATGTATGATGATGATAGAGATGATGGGGCACACATATATATGATGCTTGAATAAGGGTAGTTTGATGATCTACCTTCGCAATGTCTTCGAGGACATCAACCCCCAAGATAATGGGATCCTTCTTATTGAACACACAGTTGGGTATAATCTTGAGAACACATGGAAAAACTGCTTCTTCAGAAGCTTTTTTCTTCTTTTCCTCCTTAAGATTATCTATATAGGCCTTAAATTGATCAAATAAGTGATAAATAATGTCAGCAATGAATATTTTCACACCAAGTTCAACAGCCAGTTCCCGAGCTTCTGGGGTCACTTTAACATCAAAGGCCAGTATAGTCCCATACTCTTTTTTCTTCTCCAGCATAACACTGGCCTTCATCACATCTTTCTTGTGTACCGGGCCTATGCTTATGCCACTGACAGGTATGTTGACAACAGGAGTCTTCAAGAACTCCAATAATGCTTCTAATGACCCAAGAGTAGATGCTTGAACATAAACTCCCTCACCGCTTTTATCAATTCTACTCATCAATGACTTCATATCCCCCATAGCTTGCTCTTTGATGTTATTCAAATCATCATCAGGCCCCACAACATAGAGACTTGAGCCTGCAATGGCATGCTCAAGGCCCTATATGGCAAAACAAGAAAAAGGGGCACAAATTATCAGCAGCAATCCAACTTAAACACTTGAACATGCACAATTGCTAAGTGAGTGGCAAATTATTTCAGCACGTCAAAAACATATTAGAATATCTAATTTCACCTTCAATAACATTAATAAATTACAAACAAACCACCATTTCAAAAACTTTCTAAGACATACTGTTTCCACACATAAATTAAGTAGTCCAATAATATCAGCATTTAATCCCGACAAATCATGAACAACTGCAAATTCCCAGAACACTTCAAAAGAATTGAGCAAATTACAATCAATTTAAGAACTTCAAATTCATCTCTCAACCACATAAATCTACAAACTTCAAGAACTTCATAGCTATGTGTCAGAACTTTTTAAGCGTCTTATTTATTTCAGCGATAAGTAGAAGAATGAATAATTAAAAAATGTGAGAGGTATGGTAAAAACACAAATAAAGGGACAGAAAGGAGAAAAAGAGGATAGAATAAGGCTGGGAATTAATCCACAGAGGGGAATTTTTTAGCATGCCTTGTGTCTGTTCATATATATTGAGGTTACCATATGGAAGGTTTATGCCTAGCCATAAGACAGAAAGATGCCAGGATTGCACATTGGTTCATTAAGAAGCTGGGTGCACACTTTGCATCCCTTGAGAACCAGGATTGTTTGTTTGCTGGGTCAGCTTTTCAGATTACCAAGTAAACAAAATGAGGGGGGGCTATTAAAGCCAGCAGACTCAGCATGCAATAGAAGTGATTCCTTGAAGAAGATATGGAGTCCCAAAAAATGAAGTGTATAAATCACAAGTTCAAATCAGTTTCCAAAGAGTACAACCAGAACATGACATCCTAAATAAACAGTTTTAGGTCATGTCAATGTCTTTATTTGTACCCAAAAGAACTTATCAATAAACCATGCCAATTTCCACCTGTCGTTGAAAATTATTATCGGTGCAACTTTTGACCAAGTTACCTGTGCAGTGATCTTTATACCCTGGGCAGCCTTGATTTCTTTATGACGTAAATAAGTTCCCTGGATTTAAATAATGACAAAACTGTGAGATTTCAGCCAATATATCAAACCTAATCTTCATGAAAGTTAATCAATGGAAATAATCACTTTTGGATCTCTGTTTTGATCACAGGATATTGACAATATAAAAAAGATCAAAGACCAATGCTCCAATCTCCAAATCAAAAAATTGATCCTACAGCATCAAAATGGTAACACAGTGACAGTATTTTTAAATAAAAACCAAAATATGATTGGGAAAAAATTATCTTCCACAAACTTCCCAAAATATCTTGTTCTAACACTCAATATGAAAATGCTTGAACTCCATTCACATCCACCACTATATTCTATAATAATAATTACACGAGAGAATTGATGATAAAGAAAAAGAAAGATGCATAAAATGCTGGAAATTCATATAAGCTCCTCGTCATACTTCACACAAAAGGAAAACACCTACATTATACAATCTAAATGCTAATGACTTGTGACAGCTGTGCTCACTGCCTCACTGCTAACAAATCACACAAAATTATTTGATTCATAAAAGCACTTATCACTAAAACTAATTCACTAGTGGGAAAGCCTGAGGTCATTAGTGAATAGTGATGGTTTATGGAACTTCACCCTCTATCCAAAAAAATTATCCGCACCACCTATATTATTCAAATAAACTACATGGTTACACAGAAAAGGGGACATTTGAACCCTGTTCGACATGGATATCACTAAAGAGCATTAGAGAAAAACCTTTGATCTCTATATAATATCATTTGATGTTTTCATTCAATTTTAATTCTAATTCATATCATGAATATGCTTATCAGTTATCAACCTCGGGGTCTGTTCCAAGGTTTTAAATTTCAAGCAAGATATATATCTAACACCCCAAATCCAAGCCTATATTACCATTCATATTTGGTTATCCAAGGCTCGTGTAGTCCATCACTTATTGTCCTATCAGTGATCTACAATAATGAAGGATAACAAACAAAACTCCAGAGCATACTATTTCAACAAAATGTAGCCACCTTTCGTAGAATTATTGATATCTCATGATGACTAGTAAAAGTCTGGAGGACCAAGTGGATTCGCATCTAATTTCAAGTGTACGCATATTTGCTAAGTCTACGAACATTGCAGGTGGAAGAGAATTGGATTGAAGGAAAAAAGTAGTTTAAAATAAATAATAAAGACTGGTGTCAGGAAAAAAACACACTATAATCTGCCATAAAAAAAACATTATATAATCAAGAAATGTTCACCTTGACTCGGAGCTCCTTCATTGGGTGGGGTGTCAATAACGCTCTAATTGAAGTAACAATAGGCCCCTAAAAGTATAGTGGATGAGTGTGAATTTTCCGACAAAGGATCCAAAAATGAAATAAACCTTGAAATCCATACCTGTAAGCCACAAACAACAATTCGGTCCCCGTCATGAAGTACCCCATTTACCAACACCGCGTCAATTGTTGTTCCATGCCCTTCAATCACCTTAACCTCCAAAACAGTACACTGCCACAGAGAAGGATGTAAACAACATTGCCTCACAATCGGACAATATTTCTCACAATCAGGGAAGATGAAAGAAAACAAACCTGCACTTCATCACTAAATGTCAACCTTTCTACCATTGTCTTCTGGGTCCATTGAACCATTAGTAACAATAAATCAGGGATGCCTTCACCACTGTTACAGCCAGAATCACAAACATTATAAGGTTATATTGACAGTTCTACAAGAAAGACAACCGAAAATACTAAACCAGCTACAAAAACTAATAAAGTTCGCAGGAAACAGAAACCTTATAGCACTAGTGGGTACAATGCTGAAAGTTTCTCCCATTTCTTTGTTTTTGTAATATAACTCTGTGTTAAGCCCTTGCTCTTTTAACTGTGTGATAACCTAAACAGAAAAAAAAATGTCTACCAGACAAAGCCATTCTGAAAACTATACTAAACATAAGAGATCAAGATGACCTGAGTGAGCCTCGTATTAAACTCAATTTGAACATCTCTTGACTGTTGCTTCATTGCCTTCACAATTGGCGCATTGGGACATGTTTTCCAACCATATAACTTATCCACCTGCAAGTGCATAGGAGATGGAATAATAGAAATAAGAACCACCAAATATTGGTATCGAAATAGTACAAGGGAAAGGTTACAATGCCACTCACTTTATTCAAGGCGACGATGAATTCAGTATTTCTCAACTTCAGAAGACCAAGGGATTCAATGGTCTGATGTTCCAAGCCATGCATTATATCGACCACCAAAATTGCAATATCACATAATCCTGATCCTCGAGAACGTAAATTAGTAAAAGATTCGTGTCCCGGGGTATCAATAACTAACAGACCAGGGACATTAAGCTTCGCATCAGCTTTCAGTTCCCTAGTTCTCTCACGAATGTTGGCAGCAGGGAAATAGGTTGCACCAATTTGCTGAGTAATCCCACCAGCCTCGCCCTCTTGGACATTAGTACCTCTTATGCAATCCAGCAATTTTGTTTTGCCAGTATCAACATGGCCCATAATACAGCATATTGGTGAACGAAGATTTTGTCCACCCTGTACAGGACCATCATCCGATTTAGGTGTTTCCTCTTTAACAAGAACATTTTTTATCTTGTCGGAATTAGCAGCAACTTTGTTGTTGTTTTTGTCTGCATCCACAGCCTCACAATCCTTCCTTCTAACTTCCACATTATTGGATCTAAGTGGCATAGTCGAGGCAAATTTTTCCGACAATCCAACTGACTTGGTTGCAACAGATGGCAGCTCAACATCCTGAGCCGCAGTCCTTGCACTCTTTATCTCCTTCTTTGCCAAAAGCTGAGGCTCTGAGTCAATTTCTTCATCAGCAAATGCTTTTTTACCTGACAACTTAAGATCAGCATCATCCCAACTTTTAGCATCCCACTCAGCATCATCGTCGTCTTCTTCTTCTTCCTCCTCTTCCTCTTCCATTCCATTTTCTTCAAATACATCAGTAGCCTCTACATTAACCTTTGCACTCAATACTTCAGCTTCCTCAATGTTCTCCGCTTCCACATAATCAACCTCCGAAGTAATTTCTTGCTGGATCCCCCTTGTGTCTGTGCTCTCGACCTCTGCAGGGGCTGCTCCATTAGATTGTGGCAGTGTCTTTGATTTTTTCTTCTGATAGAGGGGTCGCTTGGCTGGTGCTCCGGTATTATCACCAGGTAACTGCAAGCCCCCAGCATTGGCAAGTATTTACTTCCTCATTGCTTCCAATCTACGAGCTTCTTCCTTTTGTTTTCCAGTTAGAAGCTTCCCTTCTAATTTTTTTTTTAGAAGTTTCTCCTTTTCTTTTTCCTTTTTTAAGCGCATTCTCTCTTCCGCTAGCCGTTCCAATTCTTCTAATTGGCGTCTTTCTTCTTCTTCTTTTCTTAATCGCTCCTCTTCTTCCCGTTTTTTCTGCTCTTCTGCTTCCTTCATTCTAGCAAGTTTCTCTTGCATCTTCCGGACATGCTTCCGAACTTTCTCGTCTGTTACTTTACTGTTCATATCAGTTTTAGTTTCTTCCTGCTTTTCTTCAGTTGCAAGTGAAGCTGCGGCTGCCCTTTTCTCCTTTTCTTTTTCTTTCTTCTTTTTCTTTTTCTTCGAAGTTACTGACTCCATAGGTTCTTCTTCTTCAGCTTCTTTATCCCCAGAAACCTCTTCTAGCTGGGACTGGTTCTGTACCTTTTCCACTGGTGGAGGTGCACTAGGAGCTGAAGCAAGAGTTGGAACAGTTTTTGACACTGGAGGTGCCTCACCAAGTTCAGCTAAAATTTTGTCAAGGTCTTCTTCTTCTTGAACAGCTTTCCCACCCTTTTTCTTCTTCTTTTTGTTCTTTGAAGTTTCTGACACGTCTTCGTTTAACTGCTTTTGATTTTTCAAATAATCAGATTCTTTACTGAAAGCATCTGCAGCAGGTTGATTAAATTCCAGGACCTGAGAGTATGCATCCCTGTTTCCAATATCATTTGCGCTATTGACACTGTTATTCTTCTTCTTAGAAGACTTTTTCTTACCTGAGAATTTAATCGCTAATACATCTTCCTCTTGATCATCATCAGCACCTCGTACCAGATGATCCCCTATTTCTGAAACTGATGTATACTCTTCATTTTCATCTTCAAGCACCGCTGCAGTAAATGAATTTCCAGAAGACTTCTTTGAACCCTTCAATGACTTTGTCTTCTTCTTACCAGCAAAACTAATTCCCATGTCACCGTCGTCATCCTCTTTAAAACTCAAGTCTTCGATCTCATCATCCCCATTAAGCACATCATAACCAGCTGCAGAAGAGACATTTCCACCGCTCTTCTTACTCTTCGAAGGTTTCTTCTTCCAAGGTAAAGAAATCAAGGCCCCATCATCATCAGTCATGGCCTGTTCTTCATCCTCATCACTAACAGCATCAAAGACCGATGACAAAAACCCACTTCCACCACCACCCCTTTTAGTATTTGATGGTTTCTTTTTCCCTGTAAAGACTGTGACATCCTCACTGCAATCTTCATCATTCTTCGTTTCAGCTTCGCCCTCATCCGTATCTTCTCCTAATAACCCAAAATTCGAATGGCTAAATATGCTATTACTTCCATTCTTCTTCCCTTTGGTCTTCTTCTTACCAGCAAATTTTATATCATCCTCTTCATCAACTTTATTATCCTGCACTTGCTCATCATCGTCCTTTAGACGCCTTTTATTCGAAACACCCTTTTTTCCTTTCTTTCTATTACCTGCAGGAGCCACTTTCTCTTCTGGAACGGCAGCCTCCTCTGATAATTCAGTCCCAATTGAGTACTCATCATCGTCAATCACAAACGTATTCTTCTTCGACTTACCTGCGCCACCTCCGATGGCACTGCTTTCCTCGTCGCGAGCAGTTGGCTTCTTTCTCACCATCGGTACTTTTCGTGTGATATCGACTAATAAATTATCTGCCCAGTTCACCGAAATCTCTACAAAACCACATCATCAAATCAACACATAATGAAGAAAATTGATTACAGCAAACATTCACAAAAATCTAACTTATACTCCTCATCTTACGGAAATAAATCAAATCAAATAATAGGAAATGTATATAGTACGCAAAAAAATTGCTGATAGAATTTCTTACCTATCAGATAGGAATCGAAACGCTTGCACGGATTGGGGTATAAAAATATATATGAACCGCAGATTTAGAGTAGAGGAAAAGAAACATTTTGGTTCGGGCATGGAAGTTTGTATCATGCAGGTGGGTTATATAGCGAATCGGGTAATCACGAAGTTTGCATCATGCAGGTGGGTGACATAGCGAATCGGCTATTCTGACGTCGGATATCATTAAAAATTATAAAAAATCAAAAAATTTATAATACAGATAACTAAAATAAAAAAAAAAACGACAAAAATATAACGTGAGAATCGTGATTTTTGGATATATAATTATTCATTTATTTAAATATAAAATGTAAGAATGTATTTTCGAATTAAGATATTATTATAAAAATAATAAATTCAAAAATATTAAATAATACATGATATTCGAAATTTTCAAAAAAAACATTAAATTATAAATTTTAGTACAATATATTCAAGAATTTTAAAATTTAAATAAAAGATATGGATCAAATCTGGAAGAAAAAGATACATGCAATGTAACTTTTGCCCAACAAATAATTAATAAATTCAATGCAGTCTATGTACCTCTTGAACGTGTACAAATATAAATTTCAAAAATTACATATACTTGGGGACCAAGTTTTTGAGATTTAGCAAGATTATATGTATGGAAAAATTATCTCAAAATTATAAAAGAAATATCAACCGAATTATGGTAAGATTTTCACTTCACCACCTATAAATACCCCACCCCATTCTTGAAATTTACATCATTTCATCACTCTATATTTTCAAAAATATTCATCTCGCTGTCAGATTTTTGAGTCAAATTATGTCAAGTATTGAAGTTTTGTCAACGTTCATAAAATTATTTCCACCACTTTTATGCTCAAAATTCAATATTCATGGTTCAGAATACATTATCTATGATTTGAATAACATATCCAACTCGTAAATAAATAATCATCACATGACAGATAAATGTGTATCAATTTTACAAAATGTGACATTTACGTAAAGAAAGAAGAGGTTGGCCATACAAAGTACCAAACCTTCCGTCAAACGTAATATATTATTAGTATTAGTCATACATATTGCATATTTGTACCGTCCGTTTTTTGTTTTGTAACAAAAAAAACAAGGAAAAAACAAAGGCAAATATAGTAAAAACAAAATTTTGGTATAAAAAATGATAAAATGGAAAAAAAAAAAAAGAAGAAGAAGAAAATAGAACATACCAATTTGGTCGATCTATTTCCCTCACCCTTAATAGTAACTAGTAACCGAAATCAAGTGTTGCGTGCTCGTACTATCTGTTTTTTAGTAACGAAAATATTAAAAAAATAAAAATAAACGATAACATGAAAACAAATACAAAATCCTAAACGTAAAATAGAAAATAGAAAACAATTTTAAGAAGTGATGTTTTCGTAAATAAATAATCACCAATGACACTAAATATACTTCAATTTTACGATGTTATATTTCTGTAAATAAATATCCGTCAAAAGTAAAAAGAATGAGAGAGGTCATACTAATGTATCAAACTCTCTCGCAAACTTTATATAGTATAGAAATATATAAGTGACGTTTTCGTAAATAAATAGTCGTCAAAAGGCAATATATGTACATAAAATTTACAAAATGTCACATTTTCGTAAATATTTAATCATCAAAAAGCAAACAAAAGGGAGGTTGGACATACCAACATACCAAACCTCCCCTCAAGCTTGGTATAATATTCGTACCATATTGAATGCGTTACGTGCTTTTATAGATCCTTTTTTTGTTATTTTTGTTATGAAAAACAAAAAATACATGATAGAAAACAAAGATTGATATAGTAATACAGAAATTTGGAACAAAAAATGGTAAAATGAAAAAAAATAAAGAAAATAAGTCATACCAATGTACCAATTTGGTCGCTCTATTGCTCTCGCCCTTAATAGTAACTAGTAACTTTGTGCCCATGTTACGTGCTTGCACTATCCGTTTTTTGTAACAATTTTTTTTAAAAAAAATTAAAAAATACAAAAGCCTAAATTTAAAATAGAAGATAGAGAGGAATTTTATAAATGACGTTTTCATAAATAAATAGATATCAAAGAACAATAAATGTACTTCAATTTTATAAAGGACAAAAAAAATAGCGAGGTCGTTCAAACATACCAAACCCTCCTTAAAGCTTAATATAATAAAATTAATATTCGTATATTTTCCCTTTTTTGTAACAAAATATTTTAAAAAAGGAAAAAAATAAATGATAAATGAAATAAAAATATGAAAGTCGTATAAACAGAAGATAAAGATTAATTTTGAAAAGTGACGTTTTCGTAAATAAATAGCCATCAAAGAGCA
Organism: Primulina huaijiensis; assembly: GCF_012295235.1. Taxonomy (NCBI): domain Eukaryota; kingdom Viridiplantae; phylum Streptophyta; class Magnoliopsida; order Lamiales; family Gesneriaceae; genus Primulina; species Primulina huaijiensis. The sequence goes on from NC_133321.1 coordinate 13,989,357, forward strand.
ATAAATATAGTTCTGTTGTGAAAAAGTAAAAATTTACGGTAAAAAGTAAAAATCTCAAACTCTCAAAATTATCAAACTACACACTTTATAATATTTTTCTCTCAACTCAATTGTGATTTTATTCAAATGAGAGATCTATTTATAGAAAATCTTTACAAATAATCCAAAAAATAAATTACATCATTACCTTTATCATCACACACAAATTTCAATATTCAACACCTAATTTTACCTAATTTTCAACATGCAAATATTCAACATTCAATAATCAAATATTCAATATTAAAATATTAATTTTCAACACTCCCCCTTGTGATGATGATCATAATGATTGTCTTCATTACGTGTTTTTATACTGCCTCGTTAAAAACCTTACTAGGAAAAACCCATTGGGATAGAAACCATAGTAAGGGAAAAAGAGTACAGTCACGTAAACTCCCCCTCATGTTGACACGAACAATTCTTCACAAATTTCGTAGATTGCGCATCCCAATATTATATATGTGCTTTCTGAATATTGTCATAGGAAGTGCCTTTGTGAAGATATCTGATGAGTTTTCACTTGATTGAATGTGACGAACATCAATACATTTATTCTTCTCAAGCTCTTTGGTGAATGCGAAGAACTTAGGAGGAATATGTTTAGTTCTGTCGCTTTTTATGTATCCTTCTTTCATTTGAGCAACACATGCAGCATTATCTTCATATAGTATCACAGGCTTCTCGTCGAATGATAATCCGCATGAGATTTGGATATGTTGGGTCATTGATTTTAACCACACACATTCACGGCTTGCTTCATGTAGTGCAATAATCTCG
>NC_133321.1:13990248-13992540 GCF_012295235.1 Primulina huaijiensis
ATTTATCCATATTAAAACGTTTAAGGATCTTTTCTGTATAATTTTTCTGGTGAACAAATATTCCACATTCTTTTTGTTCAATTTGTAAACCCAGACAATACTTGGTTTTTCCAAGATCCTTCATTTCAAATTCTTCCTTCAAGTATGACACAACTTCATGAATTTCATTATTCGTTCCAATGATGTTTAAATCATCAACATATACAGCAGTAATTACGCATCCGGATGTTGTTTTCTTAATTAAAACACAAGGGCATATTGAATTATTTACATATCCCTTTTTTATCAAGTGATCACTTAGCCGATTATACCACATTCGGCCGGATTGCTTTAACTCATATAATGATCTTTGTAATTTAACAAAATAACATTATCTGGGTTTTGAACTTTGTGTTTCAGGCATCTTAAATCCTCCAGGGATTTTCATATATATATTACTATCAAGTGATCCATATAAGTAAGCTGTAACAACATCCATAAGATGCATTTCTAAATTTTCAGATACTGCAAGGCTAATCAAATACCGAAACGTAATTGCATCCATCACGGGAGAATACGTTTCTTCATAATCAATTCCAGGCCTTTGAGAAAAACCTTGTGCAACAAGTCGAGCTTTATATCTTACGATTTCATTTTTCTCATTTCGCTTTCGAATAAAAACCCATTTGTATCCAACAGGTATTACACATTCAGGTGTAAGGACTATAGGTCCAAAAACATTACGTTTATTTAGCGAATCCAATTCAACCTGGATGGCATCTTTCCATTTTATCCAATCCTGCCGATTTTTACATTCACCAAAAGATTTTGGTTCATGATCTTCATTATCATTTATGATGTCGATTGCCACATTATAAGAAAATATATCATCAATTTCTTCTATATCTTTTCGGTTCCATATTTTTCCAGTATTAATATAATTGATAGAGATTTCATGATTCTCGTCAGTTTGTGGTTCTGACAAAACATTTTCATCATCATGTGTTTCTTCAGGAACATCATTCTCTATTTTGTGATCATTATGTGTTTCTTCAGGAACATCATTCTCTATTTTGTGATCATTGTGTTTCTCTATGAATTTTCTTTTTCGAGGATTTTTATCCTTGGAACCAACTGGCCTTCCACGCTTCAGGCGTTTAATGACATCATGACTATCTTCAATTTGTTTCTTCGGAATTTCAATTCGAGCAGGGGCATTTGCAGCATGTATATATGATTTAGTTACCCCTTTTGTGTCTGCAAATGCATCTGGTATTTGATTTGCTATTCTTTGCAAGTGCACAATTTGCTGTACATCTTTTTCACATTGTTTTGTTCTTGGATCCAGATGTAACAATGATGATACATACCATGTAATTTCTTTTTCGGTATGTTTCTGTTCTCCCCCTAACATTGGGAAGATTTCCTCATTAAAATGACAATCAGCAAAACGTGCTGTGAACACGTCGCCTGTCTGTGGTTCAAGATATCGAATGATCGATGGACTATCATAACCAATATAAATTCCAATCTTTCTTTGAGGTCCCATTTTCTTTCGTTGAGGTGGTGCAATAGGCACATACACCATACATCCAAAAATTCTCAGATGAGAAATGTCTGGTTCTTTACCAAATGCAAGCTGCAATGGGGAGTATTTATGATATGCACTTGGTCTGATGCGAATTAATGAAGCAGCATGTAAAATTGCATGTCCCCATATAGAAATAGGGAGCTTTGTTTTCATAATCATTGGTCTAGCAATCATTTGCAGACGTTTAATCAATGATTCAGCCAATCCATTTTGAGTATGTACATGAGCAACAGGATGCTCAACAATGATTCCCATAGACATACAATAATCATTGAAAGTCTGGGAAGTAAATTCACCAGCATTATCAAGTCTAATTTTCTTGATTGTATAATCGGGAAATTGATTCCTCAATTTTATTATTTGAGCAAGTAATCTTGCAAATGCAACATTTCGAGTTGACAATAAACATACATGTGACCATCTGCTGGAGGCATCAATCAATACCATAAAGTATCTGAATGGTCCACATGGTGGATGGATTGGTCCACAAATATCACCCTGAATACGTTCAAGAAACATTGGTGATTCAGTTTGGATTTTGGCTGGTGATGGTCTTATAATAAGTTTTCCAAGAGAACATGCTTTACATTGAAACTTATTATTCTGAAAGATCTTCTGGTCTTTCAATGGATGACCATGTGTATTTTCTATAATTCTTCGCATCATTGTTGAACCAGGATGTCCTAATCGATCATGCCAATTGGTTAATATTGAAGAATTAT
>NC_133321.1:13993923-14156912 GCF_012295235.1 Primulina huaijiensis
TAGCTGCGAGATTATTCGATACATCGCTGAATTGTAATCACCGACTTTCTTAAAATCTTGGAATCTTAACATATTCCATTCATCACGGGCGGTCGGAAGTATAACTTCCCTTATATGTTCAAATCTTTCTTTCAATCCTTTCCACAGAGGCATGGGATCTTTTTCGATGAGATATTCACATTTCAAACCTTCATCGAGATGTCGACGCAAAAATATTATAGCTTTTGCTTTTTCTTGTGATGAAGATATACAATTTTCTTTAATGATCTCGCTTAGACCCAATGACTCAAGATGCATTTCTACATCGAGAGTCCATGGCATATAATTTTTCCCCGTAATGTCGAGTGCAACAAATTCGAGCTTTGTCAAGTTTGACATGGTGGTACTAAAAAAAATTATGATGCATTTTATTAGTTAATGAATATTGCAATACAAAGTAATGGATAAACAACAAATACAAGCATTCGTAAAAATAAAGAAAACACATGAGGAGGATATTCTCCGATAAGTACAAGATTCGTGAGTATTATAACCAAAATAATTAAAAATAACTTTGTGAAAGCCATCTTCTTTTTTCTTCAAAAATTTGATGAAGAATAATTTTAGAGAAGAAGAGAAAGTTGGAGTGATTGAATGTATTTGTGAGATCATATTTATAGGGCAAAAACTAGCCGTTTTGTTACCGTTTATGACCGTTGGTGTACAAGAAAATAAATGTATGTATTTGTATAATTTTATGGTAATAATATGGTGTATATAATATTAGTAATGTTTTAAATAATTATGTATATCATATCACAATATTATAATGAGGTGTCATAAGATATTTTGTTTAAAAACCTTATAGGCTTTTATACTTGTCGTATCCCTTACCGGGAGTGTGGGATGTCGTCTTAACATCCTCCCAGGATTTATAACAAGTTTTTGAAAAATTTATTTTATTATAACATTATATTATGTATTAAGTATATACATAATAAATAAATAAACAGTAAAATAAATATTATTACTTTTGTTACATTTTTCTTCTGTTTTGGAGCTTGGAAAAATATGGAGGACTTTTAGAGCTTCGTGCTGATAACGTGTTGTGAAAAAGTAAAAATTTACGGTAAAAAGTAAAAATCTCAAACTCTCAAAATTATCACACTACACACTTTATAATAATTTTCTCTCAACTCAATTGTGATTTTATTCACAAATGAGATATCAATTTATAGAAAATCTTTACAAATAATCCAAAAAATAAATTATATCATTACTTTCATCATCACACACAAATTTCAATATTCAACACCTAATTTTACCTAATTTTCAACATTCAAATATTCAACATTCAATAATCAAATATTCAATATTAAAATATTAATTTTCAACAAGTTCAATTTTATAAAAATGACATTTCTATAAATAAATAGGTGTCAAAGGGGAACAAAAATGAGGTTGGTTATATATGCTAACGTACCAAACTCTCCCTCAAGATTGATATATTACTAATAAATTATGTACACATTTTGTTTGTAAAATTATAATCATAATTTATATAATTTTTTAAATTTTATTAAATTCATAATTTTATGTTTAATTGAATAATAACTTATAGAAATTAGGGAGGGTAATGTTGAAAATAATTTGCAATTATATTTTTGATAAAAATGTTGGTGTAAGATTAATTTGAGAAACAAAAGATGATGTCCATATTCTTTACATGATAATATAGATATTGATAGAGATATATAATTGACATTTTCGTAAATAATTAGTCATCAAAAGACAAAAAATAAGTGAGGTTGACCATACCAACGTACCAACCTCTTCTCAAGCTTAATAGTATTTCTACATCATCCACACGTTGTGTACTTATATAGCCTATGTTTTTGTTTTTCTTATGTAATGAAAAACAAAAAAACATGGAAAAAACAAAGATCGATAGTTCACGAGTCTTAATATTTTATTAACATAATATAATTATATATTAAATATATATACATATCGAGCTTTTCGGATGTTTCGAGCATTCGAATCTTCGTTCTCGAACCTTACTAACCGATCAATAGTTCTAATAGCTCACGAATAGGTTCGAATATTTCGAGCCGAACTCGAACTTCATTTCGAGTTGAACTCGAGCAAAAAAATTTTAAAAAAATTGATCTTCGAATCATGCTCAAACTCGCATATACTTAAAATCGATCAGAATTTGAACCTTAAAATTTTATTAATATTCGGCTCGATTCGGTTCGTTTATACATTTAGTCTATTTCCCTCATCCTTAATAGTAACTAGTAATCGGTGTGTGTTGCGTGTTTGTACAATTCGTTTTTTTAACGAAAAATCAAAAAGAAAAAATGAAAAAATACAAAAGCCTAAATGAAGAAAATAAAATATAGAGAACAAGTTTGGAAAATAGCTTGCTTAAATAAATCATCACTAAAGAACAATAGATGTAGCCAATTTTATTATCATTTTTGTGAATAATAAATAGTCAAAGGGCCAAAAAAAACATGAGGGAGGCATACGGTCATGCTTGATATAGATTGATGTCTGCGGCGTATAGTGTATACCTTCAAGCTCTTGGTATTATCGTCTATAATACAAAATCGGAAAAATGGAGGCAGCAATGGGGTTGATGCGGCGGATCCCGCCGAAGCATTCCGAAACCGCGCTTTCTGCACTGCTGAGCCTTTTGCCGAATCACTCCGTAGATCTTCTCTCTCAAGTCGATCAGCCTCTTCAGGTATACATACATTCGGTTTTCGAGAGTTCGAATTAAAAATCGAGAGTCTTTTTCCGATTGTATGATTATTAGAATTGGATGTCGAGAGTTCGGATTAATGTAGTTACCTGATGGTTTATGTGTGCAATGCTCAATGAAAATTCTTTATTATTCCAGCTTCTCGTGGAATTGGGTATTTATATTTGTCATAGTAATCTATATATCTTAAAATTCATTCAAGCTGTGCTATGATTTGCCTAAAGTCAGCTACTAACGACATCGTTTGCTAAGGTCATTCAGAATCCAAGATTAGGGGTGCTATGTGTGTGGAGGTTGGCGCATTTTGAATGTCAAGTGACATAATGATTCCCTCTCGTTCGTGGTTCGATTTTTGAACTTTTTTCTTGAATGCACTGCAATTTGGATGAAGAAAGAATCTGACAGATGCTCATTTTTGTTTCCTTTGGTTTAATATGGTTAAATTGTATGGAAGGATAGCTCTAGAGGTGAAAAGGAAAGAGAGAACGGAAATGAGAAGCTCAAGGGCTTGATTTCGTTGGTTTTCTTCTGAGTGCCATTTCTTTTGCTTATCACATTTCTTGTCAAGTTCATATTGGAAATCTGAAGCAGAGTAGAAAGAGTTATTGCCTATTTAAATTATTTTTTTATTCGTTAAAATACTCTGGTTTGAATGTGTTCTAGGAAATTAACTATGAAACCATGCCTTTGTTTCGAGCAAATATTAAAATTTCTTGAATCATTCCTACTGTGCTGTATAACATTTGAACTTGTTGAAACAGGTGTTGTGTGATGTGGACATTGGGAAAGAGTTCATATTGTGTGAATACAATAGGGATGCAGACTCATACAGGTAAATGATTAACAGTGAAAGTGCTTCACGCTGTTCCATTGATTAATAATACATTCACAAATGTCTGGAGCATAGTTGAAATTACAATTGGAATTAATATATTATCAAACTGCTGCTGACTGCCAGATTAATGGTATTGCGTGATGACTAATATCGGTTAGATATCTCACTAGAAGTACTCTTCGTTGTTTCTTTTTTTTTTTCCGGGCATGCTAAATATGCTATCAGTGACTCTTTTTTTATTTCTTTTCTGCCTGAAGGTCACCATGGTCAAATACATACCATCCCCCAATAGAAGATGGGCCTTATCCATCTCCAGATTTGAGGAAACTTGAAATTGAAGCAAACGACATCTTTGCTATCTATTGTGAACAGTGAGGTCCTTTACTTACCGCGTGCTTAACTTTTCTTAAATGAGTTTGATAGAAATATGATTGTCTCACTGATCGGCGAAGTTTCCACAAGCCTTCATTTCTGATTTATTCCTTTTTGTACGATAAGCATTGTACATCATTGGTGGATTAACTTAACTGGCCAAAAATGAATAGGTATTATGAAGGTGGCATTTCATCAGTGTATATGTGGGAGGATGAAAACATTGGCTTTGTGGCTTGTTTTTTAATTAAAAAAGGTATGGGTCTCTCCCAACTTGTTTTGGGCAATGATCTCTTTCTGGCCGTTTTCTTATTTTGAAACTGTACTTTTCCTGGTGAAGATGGCTCAAAAGCTGCACATGGTAGAAGAGGTTATCTACAAGAAGGAGGTTGGGAAGCCATACATGTTATTGAGGTGTGTCTTGTATCCCAAAAGACCAAAGGGAGAGGACCTTAAACATGAAGGATAAGTATCTCCTCTGTCCTCGTCCTCATTTATGTTCATTTTTTCTACATATTTAGGTTGGACCAGAAGAGGAAGGAAATGCTCGTTACTGTTTGACGAGCACTGTGATGCTTTCACTGACCACGAACAATGACTCTGCGGGCACATTCAGTTTATCGGGCTCAATTAGAAGACAGGTAGATTGTTTACCTTCTTTGATTAAGTCAGGTTACCAAAATCATTGAACTAGAAGTTGGAATACCCTGCTGAGAAAACTATTCGTGCATCAAGCTGCTGTAAACAATCTCTTTTAAATTTCAATATTGATTGTTGAACGTAGCAATATTCTTAGGTGATGTCCAAGTATTTTGTGTCTCCTTTTTGAAAACCATAAGATACCCAACTTGTACAAACTAAAAGAGACGTTGATTGCAGGGCACCATGTATTATTTGCTTTAAAGTGTTTATCTTTTTCATATGCCTAGGCTATACCACTTTTTCCGAACTAATTCTGGCTTTGATGATTACTGTCGGTACCCTTCTTCCCCATTTCTAATGGGAGATCAAGTATAATATTTGGTTTTGTGGAGTACCAAATAACTTCCCCATGAACTTGTATCCCATTTTGCTGCTTTATTTATTCTTTTTGTTTTTCTCTTACTTTTCAAGTAAATTGCTGGCTCTACTAGTGATGGAATTCAAATTATTTTATTGTTTTGTTCCCTGTATAGATGAATATGGACCTTTCAGTTGCTGAGGGTCATTTGTGCAATATGGGAAGGATGATAGAAGAAATGGAGAGTAAATTGAGAAACTCATTGGATCAGGTATATCCTTAATTGTTTGGCTATGATGCAAGTTGTCTTATTCATCATCCTAAGGCAAGCAAACAATATTTCCCTTCATCTGGAAATGGTCACCGGGGGCAGATTTGAGGTTTTATCTTATTAAAAGAAAAAGTGGATTTTTCCCCCTTTGAACGGGTGTAACTACCCAGCTAGCTTGCTAGCTACCTGTTGGGTTTTCCTGATTGCCTCACACGCACTCTGATTGCAGGTCTACTTTGGAAAGACGAAGGAGATGGTTTGTACACTGCGACCACCGTCCGAAGTCGTGATGAGACTTCCAGACAGCTCAATGTAACCCATTGTCAAGATATCGTCCTGTCATCTCCCCTAAACATTTCTTCAGCATAAAAAACTTAAGGTTTTGTGTGTCTTGTTCCTCTGGCGCCTGCATCAATTGATAAAGATACATGTAGTTTAAAACCCCAGACTTGTATTCTGTTATTTTTGATCCACCTAGAAATTCATTTTCATGTTTCGCTTGCGGAGAACGTGTTGGAGATTAGTTTACGTTTCATGAATCACTTTTTTGGTTGAAATAACTTATTCATCGCATCAATTTATTAATGTTTGATTACAGATAGAATAGTACAAATTGAAAAACGATAATATCAAATTTGAATTTATAATTTTCAAATTACATATCAACACTAAAACCGAATTGAAAATTTAGACCAGTGTGTCTTCGTTAATTTTTTTTTTTTTTTGATTTATTACCATTATTTAGTTGTTTTTACAAAGTAATCTTAAAATCTCTTATAAAAATGTTAAAATCAACTAGAAGAAAATATTCAAAACTTTTTGGCAAAGATTAGATTTTAATTTTGTGGCGATGATTTAGTTTGTCCTTATTTCAAATCTTATCTCTTAGGCCCAGTTTGGTAAGTGTTATTAAGTTTGGATTGTTAAGTAATCTTATGTTTGGTTCCATTTATAAATTTGACATTGAATAATTGTAGGACAACTTCTACTGTTTGCCTTGGAGAATGAATCCATGCATTCAAGATGGATTATTTTTATCCGCATAGCCTGAAAAGAAAAATGACCATAATAGCCCTTATTGTGAATTAAAAAATTGCAAATGGGTGAGTAGACGCCGTTGTCTCTATTTCTTCTGAAGAATAAATCGCTGCACATGAGCTTCGCAATTGAATGTGGACAACCCTAGATCGTCATTTCTGTGAAATATCCGACTAAATTCGAAGCTTAGTGAAAGGTGAAATTTTATAAATTACAGGTTTTTAAGGTATTTGTGATTTTTTTATGTTGCGAATAAATTTCTATGAAATATCGGAATAAATTTGTGTTCTCTTTGTGGGATTTTGGGTAGAAATGTGTTTTACGAACAGATTATAGCGTTTGATTCTTTCGCAAACAGGCAGTAGGTTGGTTTCTGAGATGACCTGTAAAAAAAATTTATCACAATAACACGGATTTCACCTCGTCTTCCGATCTTCACGGACGAAGCAACTGGAGAGGGTTCCCAAATCGCACATGGAGAGCGTTTGATTTTTTTGGCAAACAGGGAGTAGGTTGGGGAAAAAGTAAACAGTGATGGGAAATACTTTAAAATAAAAGCGTAAGGGTAGTTTGGTCAAAAATAAGTTTGTCATGATTTTATCACTTTTCTTAATTTCACACCACACATGATATTATATATCTATTTTTTTACATATATTATCCTATCAAACATTTGTCAATCAAATTATCAATCATTCAATTATCACATCCTAAAAACCAAGCGAGCCCTTAAAGTTTTGTGTGGGTTAATTATGTCCCGCAACTTTTAAATTATGTCATGATTTTGTCTCAATCATTAGTTTAATATTACGAGTTGACGATTAACGCACGTAAGGTAACAGTAGCCTCTCGGATTATACGATCAGCATCCTCCATAATATCTAATTTAATCTTATTCTACATCTCTAAGCTCTAATTTAAAAGTTCAGTTTATTAGTGAAATTAAGAATTATGGAAGTTGATTGTGTCGACAAAGAATTTAATAGGTGGGGTCAAGGTTGGGNCATAATAGCCCTTATTGTGAATTAAAAAATTGCAAATGGGTGAGTAGACGCCGTTGTCTCTATTTCTTCTGAAGAATAAATCGCTGCACATGAGCTTCGCAATTGAATGTGGACAACCCTAGATCGTCATTTCTGTGAAATATCCGACTAAATTCGAAGCTTAGTGAAAGGTGAAATTTTATAAATTACAGGTTTTTAAGGTATTTGTGATTTTTTATGTTGCGAATAAATTTCTATGAAATATCGGAATAAATTTGTGTTCTCTTTGTGGGATTTTGGGTAGAAATGTGTTTTACGAACAGATTATAGCGTTTGATTCTTTCGCAAACAGGCAGTAGGTTGGTTTCTGAGATGACCTGTAAAAAAAATTTATCACAATAACACGGATTTCACCTCGTCTTCCGATCTTCACGGACGAAGCAACTGGAGAGGGTTCCCAAATCGCACATGGAGAGCGTTTGATTTTTTTGGCAAACAGGGAGTAGGTTGGGGAAAAAGTAAACAGTGATGGGAAATACTTTAAAATAAAAGCGTAAGGGTAGTTTGGTCAAAAATAAGTTTGTCATGATTTTATCACTTTTCTTAATTTCACACCACACATGATATTATATATCTATTTTTTTACATATATTATCCTATCAAACATTTGTCAATCAAATTATCAATCATTCAATTATCACATCCTAAAAACCAAGCGAGCCCTTAAAGTTTTGTGTGGGTTAATTATGTCCCGCAACTTTTAAATTATGTCATGATTTTGTCTCAATCATTAGTTTAATATTACGAGTTGACGATTAACGCACGTAAGGTAACAGTAGCCTCTCGGATTATACGATCAGCATCCTCCATAATATCTAATTTAATCTTATTCTACATCTCTAAGCTCTAATTTAAAAGTTCAGTTTATTAGTGAAATTAAGAATTATGGAAGTTGATTGTGTCGACAAAGAATTTAATAGGTGGGGTCAAGGTTGGGAAATTGGAATTTGGACGGAAATAACAAAAACGTGGGTTGACTAATATTTCAGACGGAAAAACGCGTATTCACACGGACAAGGAGCTCTATAAATAGAGCTCCCCCTTCATTCTGAAATTATCTCTTCTTCGAGTTTTCTCTCATCTTATAGCATTCTATAATATTTGTGAGGTGTTTGTTCTCCTGTATTAAGAGAGTGTGTGATCTCTTTGGAAACACAGTGAGTAAGTTGTACACCACAAAATATTATAGTGAAAATTCTTTTCATCTTGCCCGTGGTTTTTACCCTAATAATTTTTAGGGGTTTTCCACGTAATGGGACCAACAAGTGGTATCAGAGCCTTGGTTTAAATTTCTTAAAATTCTGAGTATGCTCTGTGGTTGCAGCCTAGACTAATCTTCCACATCAGAAAAGATTTTTTGAGATTTTTTATTTAAGGCGGGATTATTTTGTCCAGTCTACTAAAATTGTTGCAGACATAATGGCGGGAAAGTACGAGATAGCAAAGTTCAACAGAAGCAATTTTATGCTGTGGAAAATAAAGATTCAAGCAGTTTTAAGAAAGGAGAATTGCTTGGCGGCTATTGGAGATAGACCGGTGGAAATTACGGATGATGGAAAGTGGAATGAGATGAATGACAATGCAGTTGCCAATTTACACTTGGCTATAGCAGACGAAGTTTTGTCAAGTATCTCTGAGATAAAAATAGCCAAAGTTATCTGGGATACTCTGACAAAGATGTACGAGGTCAAGTCGCTACACAACATGATTTTCCTAAAGAGAAGGCTTTATACTCTCCGGATGGCGGAATCCTCATTGATGACCGATCATATCAACACACTAAATACTCTATTTGCCCAACTCACTTCCATGGGGCACAAAATAGAGGAAAATGAACGTGCGGAGCTTCTACTTCAAAGTCTACCAGATTCATATGATCAACTTATCATCAACATAACCAACAATATTCTTATGTGCTTTCCAAGATTCGACGATGTCTTAACTACGGTTCTCGGTGAAGAAAGTCGGCGCAAGAATAAGGAAGATAGGTTGGTAACATCGAAGCAGACAGAGGCTTTACCGATGATAAGAGGAAGATTTATGGACCGTGACTCCAGTGGGAGCCAAAGACGAGGTAGATCAAAGTCGAGAAATAAGAAGAAAAATATTTACTGCTTTAAATGTGGCGGTAAAGGGCACTTCAAGAAAGAGTGTACGAATATCGAGAAGAGTTCTCAAGGAAATGTGGCCAGTACTTCAGGCAGTGGTGAAATATTATTTAGCGAAGCAACAACAGTTGCAGAAGGCAGACAAAAATTTTGTGACACATGGATTATGGATTCAGGAGCGACGTGGCACATGACGTCTCGGAGAGAATGGTTTGATTATTATGAACCAATCTCAGGATGATCTGTATTCATGGAAAATGATCATGTCTTGGAAATCGCTGGGGTCGGTACTATCAAAATTAAAATGTTTGATGGCACCATTCGCACCATACAGGAGGTAAGACATGTGAAAGGACTGACGAAAAATCTTTTGTCCTTGGGGTAGNAGGCAGACAAAAATTTTGTGACACATGGATTATGGATTCAGGAGCGACGTGGCACATGACGTCTCGGAGAGAATGGTTTGATTATTATGAACCAATCTCAGGATGATCTGTATTCATGGAAAATGATCATGTCTTGGAAATCGCTGGGGTCGGTACTATCAAAATTAAAATGTTTGATGGCACCATTCGCACCATACAGGAGGTAAGACATGTGAAAGGACTGACGAAAAATCTTTTGTCCTTGGGGTAGTTGGATGACATCGGGTGCAAAACTCGGATCGAGAACGAGATCATGAAAATTGTGAAAGACGCGCTTGTGGTTATGAAGGCGGAAAAGGTTGCTGCAAATCTGTATGTACTTTTGGGAGAAACACACAAAGAGGCAGAACTAGTTGTTGCATCAAATGGTTCAGGAGAAGAATTAACAGTGTTATGGCATAGAAAGCTCGGGCATATGTCAGAACGGAGGTTGAAAATTCTCTCAGAACGGAAGCTGCTGCCGGGACTTACAAAAGTGTCACTACCCTTTTGTGAGCATTGTGTTACCAGTAAACAACACAGATTAAAATTTGGCACTTCTACTGCCAGGAGCAAAAGCATATTGGAACTGATTCATTCGGATGTTTGGCAAGCACCGGTTGTATCCCTAGGAGGAGCGAGATACTTTGTCTCGTTCATTGATGATTTCTCTAGGAGATGTTGGGTTGGGTGTATCCAATCAAGAAGAAATCAGATGCTTTCCAGATCTTCATAGATTTCAAAGCGTGGGTTGAACTTGATTCAGAAAAGAAAATCAAGTGTTTGAGGACTGACAATGGAGGAGAATATACCAGTGACGAGTTTGATGCATTTTGTCAACATGAGGGCATCAAAAGACAATTCACGACGGCTTACACACCTCAACAGAATGGAGTGGCAAAGCGGATGAACAGAACCTTATTGGACAGAGCAAGAGCTATGTTGAGAACTGCGGGTCTAGAAAAGTCATTTTGGGCAGAAGCAGTCAAAACCGCTTGTTATATTGTCAATCGTTCTCCTTCATTGGCGATTGATCTGAAGACTCCGATGGAGATGTAGACTGGGAAGCCGACAGATTATTCTCATTTGTATACATTTGGAATTCCGGTGTACGTTCTGTACAATGAGCAAGAAAGATCGAAGTTGGATTCGAAATCCAGAAAATGTATCTTCTTGGATTATGCTGATGGAGTAAAAGGGTTTCGCTTGTGGGATCTTACTGTTCACAAGCTTGTCATCAGCAGGGATGTTATTTTCGATGAAGATAAAGTAAAGGGAGATAAAGGCACACTGAATTCAGAAACTACTATATTTCAGGTGGAAAATAAGATGGACGAAGGTCAAGTTTCTTGTGAAGCAGTACCAGAGCACGAAGAACAAGAACAAGTTGAGTATGAGGTTTCCAATGTGAGACAGTCAACTCGAGACAGAAGACCACCAGGTTGGCTTTCAGATTATGTCACTGAAAGCAATATTGCATATTGTCTATTATCAGAGGATGGTGAGCCATCGAGTTTCCACGAGGCTACTCAAAGCTCGGATGTATCCTTGTGGATGATAGCAATGCAAGAAGAATTGGAAGCACTAGACAAGAATCAAACTTGGGATCTTGTTACACTACCACGAGGAAGGAAAGCCATTGGAAACAGATGGGTCTATAAGATCAAGCGTGATGGCAATAACCAAGTGGAGCGGTATCGTGCTAGATTGGTGGTAAAAGGATATGCTCAGAAAGAAGGCATTGACTTCAATGAGATATTTTTTCCTGTGGTTCGACTTACAACAGTCAGAGTAGTTCTAGCATTGTGTGCGGTGTTTGACCTACATCTAGAACAACTAGATGTGAAAACGACGTTTCTTCATGGAGATCTTGAAGAAGAAATCTATATGCTCCAGCCAGAAGGTTTTGCGGAAAAAGGCAAAGAGAACTTGGTTTGTAGGTTGAACAAATCTCTGTACGGTCTCAAACAGGCGCCGAGGTGTTGGCACAAGAGATTTGATTCCTTTATCATGAGCCTTGGATAAAACAGACAGAGTGCAGACCCTTGTACGTATTTCAAGAGGTCTGGTGATGATTATATCATTTTGCTGTTGTATGTGGACGATATGTTGGTAGCAGGCCCCAACAAAGATCAGGTCCAAGGATTGAAGGCACAGTTGGCTAGGGAATTTGATATGAAGGACTTGGGACCAGCAAACAAGATTCTAGGGATGCAAGTTCACCGAGATAGAAGTAACAGAAAGATTTGGCTTTCCCAGAAAAATTATTTGAAGAAAGTCTTGCAACGCTTCAACATGCAAGATAGTAAGCCAATATCAACCCCTCTTCCTGTTAACTTCAAGTTATCCTCCGAGATGTGTCCTAGCAGTGAAGCAGAGAGGATTGAGATGTCTCGAGTACCATATGCATCAGCAGTGGGAAGTTTGATGTTCGCCATGATCTGTACAAGACCGGACATTGCTCAAGCAGTGGGAGCAGTTAGTCGATATATGGCGAATCTTGGACGAGAGCATTGGAGCACTGTTAAGAGGATCCTTAGATACATTAAGGGTACCTCGAATGCTGCATTATGTTATGGAGGATCGGATTTTATACTCAGAGGCTATGTCGATTCAGATTATGCTGGTGATCCTGATAAGAGGAAATCTACTACTGGTTATGTGTTTACACTTGCAGGGGGAGCAGTAAGCTGGGTTTCAAAACTGCAGACAGTTGTGGTGTTATCTACAACAGAGGCAGAATACATGACAGCTACTCAAGCTTGCAAGGAGGCAATATGAATTAAAAGGTTATTGGAGGAGATCGGACACAAACAAGAAATTGTTTCCTTGTTTTGTGACAGTCAGAGTGCCTTGCACATTGCAAGAAATCCAGCTTTTCATTCCAGGACTAAACACATTGTAGTTCAATTTCACTTTGTGCGGGAAGTAGTAGAAGAAGGAAGCGTGGATATGCAGAAGCTCCATACAAAGGATAACATAGCTGATTTTCTGACCAAGCCAGTAAACACTGATAAGTTTGAGTGGTGTGGATTCTCAAGTGGTCTAGCAGAAACGTAAGCAGCAGGGAATGGCAAGATTGAAAGGATGTGTGGAGATGTGTTTGATTCTCAATCAAATCTCCAAGTGGGAGAAATGTCGACAAAGAATTTAATGGGTGGGGCCAAGGTTGGCAAATTGGAATTTGGACGGAAATAACAAAAACGTGGGTTGACTAATATTTCAGACGGAAATATGCGCGTATTCACACGGACAAGGGGCTCTATAAATAGAGCTTCTCCTTCATTCTGAAATTATCCCTTCTTCGAGTTTTCTCTCATTTTATAGCATTCTATAATATTTGAGAGGTGTTTGTTCTCCTGTATTAAGAGAGTGTGTGATCTCTTTGGAAACACAGTGAGTGAGTTGTACACCACAAAATATTATAGTGAAAATTCTTTTCATCTTGCCCGTGGTTTTTACCATAATAATTTTTAGGGGTTTTCCACGTAAATCTCGGTGTCCAGTTTATTCTTTATTTTCGGGTTTTATTATCTCGAATTACCGCAAGTGGGACCAACAGATTGTTGTGCACCGACTATCGACTTTTAACGCTGAACTAGTGGTTTGGATGAAATCGAGACAGAATCTTAAACTTGATAGATATAATTAGTACACCAAAAATTTGAGAGACAAATTGAGAATAAAGATATATTATAAAGATATAAAAATGATTTATCCTTAATTTTTTTGATGATATGTGAACTCATGACCGTTACTATTCGATGCACACTATGTAAAATTTCGGTTAATTCAATAGCCTACAAATCACGTTAATCATATGGGTAGGTCTCTTGTGAGACGGTCTCACGAATCTTGATCTGTGAGACGGGTCAACCCTACCAATATTCACAATAAAAAGTAATTCTCTTAGCATAAAAAGTAATAATTTTTCATGGATGACCCAAATAAAAGATCCGTCTCACAAAATACGACCCGTGAGACCGTCTCACACAAGTTTTTGTCTAATCATATATGACAATGTTGACAATCCATGTGTGACAAGATCGCCTGAAAAAATATTAACTAAGAGAATCAGACTCTCAATTATTGATCAAATATTCATATACTGTATGAACATATATTAATGTGAATTATCCTAATTTTGTGTTATTAGTTTGTTACTACACAAAGCTCGGTGCACTTCACCACACCAAAGTAAAACTCATAGTAGAAAATCAATTGTCTGTATTTCCCAGAGATTTCGAGTCCGCAAAGTTCATTTTGTAGTATTTTTTTTCTTTGACTGAATCACTTTCCTTCATTCATCCTCTAATCTTCTTGGGTTTCGCTCTTCAGATTCATTCGTTTACTCGAAAACCCACTTATTGGCATATTTTGAGGTTTTTTGATCGGTCGATCGATCGATGAAGTTGAATTCGGGATCTGATTGTCTTGGGAACGGAGAAAGGTTTCCTCCGGGATTCAGGTTCCACCCTACCGATGAGGAGCTCGTGCTTTTCTATCTCAAGAGGAAAATATGCAAGAAACGATACGGTCTGGATGTTATAGCAGAAACTGATGTTTACAAGTGGGATCCGGAGGAGTTGCCAGGTAGTTTCAGTATTTAATCGTTTTTACTATCTGCCAATCCAAAAAATTTAGAATTTTGGATTTAATTTTTAAAGAATTAAGTTTCCCCCTAAACAATTTAATACTTTGTTCCCAAATCTTGTATCCGCCCATGGCTGCTATCATTATATCTACCTTTTTGATGATCTTTGTTGTGTTTTTTTCCTATATTTGTGTTGGTGGTCTGAGCGCTGACTTTTTTATGGTTGTTTTTTTTTCTTTTTCTGGGGTGGTGTGCGGTGGGTTTATCGTCTGTTGTCCGGTTTTTTTATTGATTGATGTTTTTATTAAGGTTTAGAATGTATTTGCGTTTTCTAGATTGTTTCTTGTGTTACAGATCTGTATTTTATTCGCGTAGAGCTGATGATAGTTTTGAGTCAACGCTACATATGATTAGTTTGATCTATAAATTGTATTTTTACCAGAGATTGGGCTGATTGTTTGTAAATGGTGCTAAACAAAATTTTCAATCTCTTGTTAGGGAAAATGAAGCTGAAATGAGAGCTGCGTTGGTAGTATACCTTGTGTTTATGTCGTGAATATGCATCTTTGAGATTGTGCGCAGCTGCAAAAACATTTTTTTCAGAAATAAGTCTTTGATTTATTAGTCTGAATCCTATGTGTTTTGGAACCGGTGTTATTTTTTGCCTGGATATGTGCACATGCGGTTGAGTCATGTAGACAACAAATATTTGATTCAGATGTTAAATATTGATCTGGTTGTTATCCGCTTTGTTATTTGTGCTTGCCGACTCTTGTTGACGTAGTATTGAAATTTTGAGATTGTGAATAACTTATGTGTGATTTGTGTATCCAGACGTGGCATTTTCTTGGTGTTGATATTTTTTATTCTTGTTTGAGATCTGTTCCAATTGTTTGGCATTATCGAAACTTTCATAATCATGGCTTGATCCTTCTATTTACTCTCCTTTCACATTATGATATGCAGGATTATCAAAATTGAAAACTGGCGACAGGCAATGGTTCTTCTTCAGTCCTAGAGACAGGAAATACCCAAATGCATCAAGATCTAGCAGAGCAACAATGCATGGATATTGGAAAGCAACTGGGAAGGACCGTACCATCACTTGTGGATCTTGTTCGGTTGGTAATAAGAAAACCCTTGTTTTCTACAGAGGCCGGGCACCTTGCGGAGAGCGCACAGATTGGGTGATGCATGAATATACTTTGGATGAAGAAGAGCTAAAAAAATGTATAAATCCTATGGATTACTATGCTCTGTGCAAGGTGTACAAGAAAAGTGGACCTGGTCCCAAAAACGGTGAGCAATACGGTGCATTTTTTCGGGAGGAAGACTGGGACGAGGAGAATCTTGAAGTTCAATCCATTGTCGAACTGGAGAAGCTGGTAAAGAAATCTAATGAAATCACGCCTATCGAACATCTTAGTACAGTTAATCGCCAACAACAGTCCTTACTAGATGATCTTGAGGAGATCATGAACCAAATAGAAGAGGAGCCACTACCTCCTCTTAAGCACCTTCCTGTTGATTGTGGCCATGGCGTGGACCAGTTTGCTGGCCAGGAGGTAGCTCAGAGTCCTTTAATCAGCAGTCATCCGAGGGACGTGTCTTTACCCGTGCTTCAACCATGCAACCATCAAACTTTTGTGCAGACTAGATTTGACCTTACGATGTCAGACACAACTCAATTTCAAATCTATGAGGCACCTGAAGTCAATTTTATTCCAAATATTAACCGTCTTGATCATCCAGAAACTGATGAGAATTTTCTTGAAGATTTTCTTGAAATGGATGATCTAAGTGATCCAGAACCAACCACAAAAAATATTGCATCGGATGACTTAGAGAAGCTGCAGATTGACGGTTTTAGTGAGTTTGACTTTTTCCAAGATGCATCCTTATCCATTCCTGAATTTGGGGTAAATGAGCCTGTGCAAATTTCTCAACAATACTTGAATGGTTTTGAAATTGGAGTTACGAACCCGATTTCAAGCTCGTACTTGAAAAATAATGAAAATGGTACGGTAAGTCACCTGCTGCAGTCCCAATCAAATGATGAATATACAACCAACTCCCAGCTGTGGACAGATGAGCACGGATTCAGTGTTTTCAATGCCGCAGAAGGAAATCAAGGCTTCATTCCAACATCAACTGCAGGTACTGAGGTTATTGCGAACTTCGGTGACGCCATATATTATTTTGAATGACGAAATGCCATATTTGAACAGACGCAGATGTATATTTGATTTTACTTCGTCTTACTTTTCATGACTAGACATTTAATTTCTTCCTAAACCAAATATCCTCATGTTTTTGTGCTTGCACACCATTTATTCTCATTTTTTCGTTAAATCTAATGGAGCTCTTGATCAGATGAATGGTATGGGAAGACCATGTCATCTTCAAGATGGTGAAAACTCTCGTGCCCACGTAAAACGGGGGAGTTTGTGCCACCGCAAGAGCTTTTATTCAGATGAAGTAATATTAGACTCTATTCTGATTGGTTAGCCATTTATTTTTTGCCATGTATAGGCTTGATACATCAGAATCGAAGTAATGATTTTGATGCACATTTTCACGGATCGAATGAAAACGGAAGCAACAAACAGGACGATGGTACAGACTCATGGTTTTCATCCGCACTCTGGTCCTTCGTGGAGTCTATACCTACAACTCCTGCTTCTGCTTCTGACAGCGCTTTGGTGAATAGGGCTTTTGAACGTATGTCTAGTTTTAGCAGGGTAAGACTAAATGCTAGAAACTCGAATGTTGCTGCAGGTAATGCCTCTGCAACTTCAAGAAAATCTAGATATGGTTTCCTTTGTTTTTCTCTACTTGGCATATTGTGTGCTGTATTTGGGCTGCTGATCGGAACTTCTGTGAGAGTGATCAGTTGAATTATATGTACATGGAATGATTTATTTGCTTTTAAATCAGTGTAATCTGATTTAAGATTTGCAAATGTGATAATCTATGCTGCACCTGTTGAGATACCTCTGAGTGCTCTGATTAGTGACAAATCATGTGGATGATGGATCAGATAGTGGATGTGACTTATCAATGTGAAATATACATGATCCATAAGCATCATACGAAGTGCACGATTCCATGTGTAACCATAGAATATACCGTATGTCACATGCATTTCCTTGTGTTTCCATTTGCAACTCAGTTAAGAACAAGATTGAAACCTTTTCTTATATGTAAAATACTTCTCGGTCAAGTTTTTTTTTTTTAATCTGAAATTATTTTCTCTTGTTGGACTTCTCTATGTATTATACAATATCATTGCACTATTAATCCATAATTATGCCACCAGCAGACATTCTCAAGGTGGTTTAATACTTTTTGGAGTATGAGATTTGTATATATTTCTTAAGAAAATAGCATATAAATTATAGTATTTCTTTAAATGTAACTTGAGATTCTTCAATGAAACGTGAGGAAGAAAAAAGAAAGAATTTGGAAAATTGCAAGCAACTGGATGATCGATGCTGGTGCAAGGATTACCTAATTGTTGGTTCATTGAGGTGAAGAGATGGGTTGCAGACTGAAGAGTGAATTAGTGTGTGTGTGTGTGTGTGTGTGTGTGTGTATATGGTGTTTTTCTCCGGGAGTAGCATAAACTTCTGTAGGGCGCTGTAAAATATATTCATCGTGTGAAGATTCTAATGTACAATTTACGTTGAAATTTCGTAAAAGTCAAATGGATTTTCCAAGTTTCTACCTAGCTCTGTGTAGTGTAGCAATATCATGTGATAGATATTAATAACTATTATTTTTTTTATTATTATTTTAGCAAACTGAAGCAAATAAACAACTAAGAGTATCGAATTATGATAATACATATTATCAAGACTTCGGTTGCAAGAATCTGGATAAGAAAATATTTTAGAAAATTATCTACCACAAAGTAATTGAATTACTTGTGTGTTTTTGGTAAGATTTATAATTTATTGGCATGGTTGTCAGATGGTTTGATCAAGTGAAGATTTGATTTTGCGGCTAGTCATGTTGTCTTGCTCCATGTTATAACGAAGTTTCAAAACGGATGATTTCAAAAATTTCAAGTATTTTGGATTCTGTATGGTGAGTCAAATACTTTAACGTCTTTTGTAGTTTTATGCTATCTGAGCAGCGACGTCTTAGTTAAGAGGTGACCGACTTGAATATGGCTGAGCTAACTGTAGCCGAGCTGGATCTTGAGTGGACAAACAAACGTTAGAGGACATCGGAAGTGTTTTCGGTGTAGCTCATCCGATGCTTAGGTTACTTCAGAGAGCAAAATTAAGAATATGAATATAATATTACTTGTGCAAATAACGAGTAAATGAACGAAACGTAAAGAATACATGATATTTATATAGTTGAAACCATATATGGTAAGAATTTTAGTATGACAAGTTACTTTGAATATCATATTTATGTTGATTTTATCTTTGATAATTTATGAATTTGAATGATATATCTCGACTTCCTCGAGATTCTTTTGTTATCACAAAAGATTTATTCAAGAGTTTAATAGGACTAAGATTTTATTCATCACCATATTTGTCGGTTGGTACATATTTGAGTCAACGTTATCTCAATCTTATATAAATATTATCCAAACTCAAATGATAACTATTATAAAAAAATCCAAAATTTTAAAAAACAAAACCATATAATTTTAATACAACATCTAAAGTATATATACAATAACCGTACGCACACGTCGAGCACTGATTTTTTTATTACATTTCTAACATTTGTCTATATTCCCATTCCTGCACCTGTTTCATCCCCGCCGCGTAAAGCTGCGACGGTGGCACTCCTCCGTTTCCACCATCCAGTTGCTGAGAAATGGTTGCTACCGTTCACCTTCAAGTGTTGTCCTCCTGCCGCTTAGCTTGGAGAGTATTGATCTTGCCAGGCTGCAGCCTTCGGAGAAGAACCCACATAACCCTAATAAGCACCCCACTGCTACCACTTCTTTTTCTTTTTTCTTCATTCAAAACCCAAATATAAAGACTGAAAAAACGATGAATATTAATATTCAAATCAATAAGATATAGACGGGTTACACAGGAGTTCAGAGTTCTCCATGTGGCGTAATTTATATTGTTTTTCTTTTTGTTTTTTGAAATTCGAGAAATGAAAAAGACAATAATGTTTACCGGCAGTGGCGGAGTCGGGTTTTCATTTCTACCAGAGTTAAAATTTTCTAAACCATGATTGAACTAATATTGATAAATAGAGCCCCAGACTACAGGAAAATAAAACAAAATTTTATATATAAAAAATATCAAAAAAAAAAAGTCACCCAGACTACCGTTCGGACGGAGCAACAGAGCAACCAGTGACTCCTTATGGGAACATATTTTGTGATTTGATCATTTGAGAAGTCAAAGATGATTCTTAGAGTAATAACTTCCTTTTTTTTCATTTTAGATTTATCTAGTCAAAGCGTAAATAAGACACCAAAAATTATTAACGTATCCTTAAAAATTAGTCATGTGACATAGAATATTGATTACATACATTTGTGTGTCCGAGGTGGCGGCCGCATCCACCGGCTCCGCCACCACAACCACGTATTTACTCTCCCATGGAATTCCATATGTTTGTTAGGTAATTAAGGCTGCTTTGAATTGGAGAGTATAATGAAAGTTTTATATATATTAGTGCACCGAAGCACGCATTGTGTGCTTGTATAATATTTTTTATAATTCATTTGATTTATATTTAAATGAAGATCAAAATATAATTATAAAAAATAGTGAAAGACTAATACACTGTAATTTTGATATATAAATTAAAAAATCAATTGCAAAATAAAAAAATAAAAAAATAATCTCAATAAAAATTGAACATATAACCTAAATCCAAAAAACAATGACTCTATCCGCTGAACTACATATAATTTACATTAAAACTTTAACATTTTATTAATATATATAATTATTAAAACAGATCATGACACCAAAGTTAGTTATTCTAAGTGTCTCAATCTTAATAGAATAGTATAGATATGTGTGTGTGTTTGTGTGATTGATTTTATAATCAATTTCTCAATTTAAAAATAATATATTTGAACATCCTGTATTCAAAGCCCAACACACTCATTTTAGCATCTAAACATATATTCTCTCTTTAAAAAAATCTCATTCGTTCTACATTATTTTAAGAAGTACTAAAGAGAAACCCCTATTTGAAATTTTCAAGACAAAAGTAGATCAAATAACAACCAAAGGCAGCAAACATCACTCACTCAAGCTCATATATAGTCTATACACACACAACTCAGGATAATACAAACGAATAAACATAAAGAAAAATCTCATGGATACGAAGAACCAGTATCTCTAAAACCATGAATAGTTCCTTGAATCAAATCATGGCATTGAAAAATGATGCACAAACCAGAAAACATTGCCCATAATGCACTTTAGACCACAAAGAAACCAGTAGAGATGGCCATTTTTCTCCCATACGTCCTTTGAAGACACGACACCGATTATTTGATGCCATGATCTTCAGATTTCAATATGCCCTTCGCAAGCTATCAAGATTCTGTGTCACTTGTAACCTACTAACCATACATGAATTATGTTTCATTTTCGGTAAGCTGCAAATTGTATCCATGCTTCAAGTCTGCATCAGTTAAAAGTTTGATGCATTTCAATAACAACTCTCATCTACGTTTTCAAAGCACAACAAGCATATTGAACGCGGATGTGGATGAAAAGCAATTAAGACATTAAACCTTTAAACGATTTGTGTTGAGATCGGGACGTGACTTATGATGAGATCAAATGCATCACTCCTGTGTCTCATCCATTTTGATGGACATTTTGCATTGTCGACAATAGAAAGATTATTCCCAAAGTAGCATTAAATCAACTTTGATACCGAACCACTCAGATCAGGTTAGTCACTGAAACACCATCTTATTGAGACAAAACATTTAGTGTATGGAAATGAATTTAATTATATTGGACAGTCAAAGTGTTACTCGCAGCTCCAGAAATATTAGACGTGAAATTTGAATTTTCTCCCAATATAACAGAGCACACGCTACATTGACAAGTTGTCAACATAGGAGAAAGTGTGTTAATGTAGCATGAGGAGAATCAGCCCTTTAAAGAAAACAACAATCTGGAGCACAAAAACTATTGCCTTAGAAAACTGGATAAGTTAACACCGAACTCTTAGCCAGAATCTGCTAACATTTTGATATTGCACATATGCATAATACTCCACACGGGCCAGGTGGCATTAAATGTGACAGGACCAATTATGATTAAATAAAAGTAGCATTGTAAAATAACTACAAAAATGTTTTGCCAACTTATATAGATATGATATATAATTTAAAACCAAAACCTAATGACAAGTGATACCTTTAATTGAAGCTTTGTGATGCCTATCTTTCCTTTCAAGCTCATTTTTCCATTCACTATCATCATCACCTAGTTCATCCTTACCATCATTTTCTACATCACTTTCACTAGCTGTTTCCCACTCAGAATCATCACTTTCATGGCCGCGAATATCTCCAGCGTCACCTTCACATTGAACACCTCCATGTTTAATAGCAGCCTCTCTAAATAACCATGCTGCACGCATCTGTTTCTTAACTAAACGTTCTGCATAATCCGGGACCTTGTTTTGCCTCAATGAAAGGTCAGGATCAGTTGATTGGGAGCACTCGTTTATGAACATAATAGCATCTAACAGACTTTCTTTGGCCAATCCCAACATGTCGTAAGCTTGTGCTCGTCTCCACAAACTTTTGGCATGACGATTAACAGGGTTGTTCAGACAAAGTGCCCGGGTAGCATCACTTATAGCAGCTAAAGGTTGCTGTAATAAAAGATGACATTGAGCTCGATTACTATATAATACCACCCGTTCTTTTTTTGACCTCATCGGGCACAAAGACAATGCTTCAGAATACTTGGAAGCGGCACCAGAAATATCACGTGCAGAAAATAAAGAATTTCCTTCGAGTTTAACCACTAAAGCAGCTGCTTGTTTTATATGGAGATCCTCTTTTGCCATGTTCTTTTCCCATTTCAGCTTTTGTCGAGAATCAAATAGTTCATCAACTAGTTCTTTTGCCTGGGTACTGACTGAAGTCCTGCCTGTTCCTGATGACTTAATACATTCTTGTAGAACATTTACAATCGAATCCCCAAGTTTCTTGTGTTCACCTAATGAAGTTATTTCTGCAAAGTCAATTAGTGTAGGTACCGCCTTATCCATTACCTGCACAATTAGTGCGCAACAGTATAAGAATCGGTTAAAGATTGTTTCAAAACCAGGAAAATTTAAATTTATAAAGCATATCAATTTTAGAAATCTCAAATCTATCCTAACGCTTCTCACGTCTTATTTTCCCGTAGCAACACGATGGATCATAGTAACTTATGGCTCCGTAATTAGCTGCCAGTGCATATTTATAGCCCAATTTAAGAACAAAAGTACTTTAAACACAATGAGACTAATGTTTAATTCATGGAATTAAATTCGGTTTGTCAGGTGAATCGCAGATTGTGTACTTAACAATATATCCTGTTAGCAGTACAGGTGTGTTTATGGGATCAAGGTGGTTCAGAGTGCTACAAACAAGTCAAATCGAGTTGAACCTTTTTGAAAAGTTAACACGACTAAACCTCAAAAAAAAGCCCACAAACTTCTGAACAAGATAAAACAAAAGCTGAAGCTTGCGTTGAGTTTTATTTCAAGCAAGCTTGAAACATTCATTAGCTAGCTGTCTTGGATAATCATTAAACTAGTATTCAAGAACTCTCAGCTATTAATCAAGAACCTCGCCAACATTCGATAGATCCCTACTGTGACCATGTCCTTGCTCGATCCATAGTCTTAGAAATGAATCACAAGTCATAATTTTTTCTACAGTTTGGGGGGCCTCAACATCTGATAATGTGATATGGCTACAGAATAGCATCTATTATCAGTTTGATTTTATCCTAATCAATATTAGTTGCAATCTTGGTCAAATTCCTTTACGAAGCCTTGTTAGGATTGTGAGACAATTTTAAGGTTAGTATTTAATGAAACTGTTATTCTTAGAGAAGAAAATTCGACTTAGACTGTGTAATGGTAATTCTTAGGGTACAGAAATCCTGAATAAAGCTTGATTTGGGGAACAATCCCCTACAAAGTGACTAAATAGAAGTCAAGTGCCCCTACGTGTGACAATTTCAATCTGAAATTCAAAATCAAACTTCAAGGTGTCCTGTAATCATCAATTGTCGAACTTAGTACACATACAAAATCAGCTTGAAATATGGCAAACATGACCACATCAATGTTTTACATGTTCTGGGTCAAACTAATAAGTTAAATCACATCTTGGAAGTTCTGTTCTGTCCTTTTTTCTAAACTAAGACGTCATTATCTATAGAAACCAGTATATGGAAAGGAAACTGTAGATAAGCACCCACCTTTACTTCTCTATGCTTAAGGCTCTTATTTAAGTTTAGAGTGTTTTATATCAATTTCCAATTCTTTCATCGTCATTTCAGATACGTAGATTTCTTTTTGCTAAAAGCTCTTATATAAGTTCAGTGTTTTTATATCAATTTCCTACTCTTTCATCGTCATTTCAGATACATAGATTTTTTAATTATCCACTTTTTTTTTTTTTACTTTCATCAGCTATTATGCATCTAGTTATGATGTACATTTAGCGTCTTTCCAATCAGATATTTATGAAGTGGGAGATGCAGCATTAACATTTCTTAAGATGTAAGAGGAGACCACTTGAAGTATCCACTGTTCACAGAGTAAGAGCATTTTATTCCGAGTGTTTTGCAGAACAGCATTGCAATGTAATTTTTAAGTCCCTCAAATGTCCAAGTCCTACTCAAACATGCATAACTTGAAAATATATGAACAAATGTAAATCAATATATATCAGTTATAAAAATTTGTTTCATCAAATTTTGACACACAAAATTCAGCAGGAAAAAAGTGTAGTTAGAAACATAATAGAGAGAAGAATAAAAAAAACATTAATACCAACATGAGATGGAGCAATAATCAAATGGAGAAATTACCTTATGACATGTATTAGGATCTTGGAGCAACCAAAGAAGACAGTCGATAGCCATATATTGCCAGTCATCCGATGATCGTGCTATGTTACACAAAGCATCTATAATTCCAGGACAGCTAGAGACCGGGCCCCTACCAAGCTTATGATGGCAAATTGTTCGTAGCAATCCGATCCCGGCTGGAGAATTTTCATTTACAAGTCCACCCCACATACCTGGAAGCTTTATTAAAAATTCTTGTTGGCAAATTGTAGGAAGAAATTCAGGTTTGAAAGCAAAACAATTGATGAGTTGTAAAGACCAGCACTGCAGCTGACTAGCCCATTCCTCTGCCTTCCTCGATTCCATTTCAACACCACCCATGCCACGAGTAAGGAGATCACAGTGATAACTAAGTCTCCTGTCAACATACTGGTAAAAGTGAGAATAAACAATTTCCAAGGCACTCATAGCCAGTTGCATTGACAGCTCCAAGATTTCACCATGGCTCGATACGGCTGGAAAAGTACTAGCATAGGTAGCTAAGTGACCAAGTGCTCTTACAGCCACTCTCTGTTCGACCCATGTTAACCTTCCTCTCAATAGTTCGACCAGTGCCGGTATAACCCCAGCATGCACAGAAGTTTCAGCAAACTCTTCCATATTCATAGTGTATGATCCGATTATATGAGCTGCGTAGTACGGTATATATATATTTTGGTCATGAGATAGCCAACGGCGATTCTTTAAGCCCTTCCAAATAAGTGCTGCCATGCATTCAAAAATTCCGAGCTCAATGAACTCGGGATCATTAGGATGAGCCATGGCGGTATTCCAAAGGCCACTGATGGGAAGAACCTGACCATCGTCATCTTGTGAAGGAAGTTCTCGAAAGAACTTCAATATACTTGCTTTGCGCTTACTTGGGTTCCCTTCCTTCATCACACAGAAAAAGCAACCAGGATACGGACAGTCGGGGGACACTTTATCCATGCTCATAGTACTACGTACTGTGATCTTCAAAAAGACCAAGAAACTAGTTCCTTATCAACCTGCTACTAAGTGATCACTTAGTCAGACAATGATTGTCAAACTGGAAAAAAAAGTTTTACTGCTTGATATCTGATATGATGATAAATTCTATAATTTCTTAATCAGTATTAAAGGCTTCTACACGACATATTGAGTAATGAATTCTGATTCGTAACAGTTTGCTCAAGGCATAAATGGCAGATTTGTGGTATCACAAATAATACCTTTTGTCTTTGTCTTTGTCTTTAAGTATGATGCATTAAATGATAACTGCTTATGTCGAAAATAAAATACTTAACATTTGAAAATGAAAAGATGATACCATAGTTATCAGCTCCACTTTCTCCGGTGAATTACAAAGTCAACAAGCCACATTTGATCATTCAGAGAATGCTAATAAAATCGAGTCAATCACCAAATCATCCAATCAATCATCTCTAATCTAAGTCTACAACAATAATTTACAAATCATCTTTTTTTATATGATTTTGTTCTTTCATAATCACTCCAGAACACAAAATATTGTTGAAATCAAGTTTGTTATTTAATTTTCTGATTAATATTAGTTTGCTTTTTACCAAGTCCATGTTTACCAAGTCTTTTGGAAGTCTGGTAGTGAACGTTCTTTTTTTTTAGGAGTTATTTGTTGCTTATTATTATCCATTTTCAGCTCTATATAATGAGCACACGTTTGTAAACATTTCTTACGTAAGAATAAAATCTCACTTCATTTTCTCTAATTCTTCCTCTTTTTCTTGTTCGTTTATAAAGTAACAGTGGTATCAGAGCCACATAAGTGGACTAGAATAATAGAAATAGCAAATGACATCTAACACAACATTTGTTCAACCGGCTATTCCACGGTTTGATGGTCATTATGATCATTGGAGCATGTTAATGGAGAACTTCTTGAGGTCCAAAGAATATTGGCATGTCGTGGATTCTGGAGTATCAGAACCATCTGCTGGTGTTGTGCTTTCGGAAACGCAAAGGACGGAGTTAGAAGGGCTGAAACTTAAGGACTTGAAGGCAAAGAATTATCTTTTCCAAGCCATTGATCGCTCCATCTTGGAAACTATTCTTAGCAAAGAAACTTCCAAGCAAATTTGGGATTCGATGAAAAGAAAATATCAAAGATCAAATAAAGCAAGAAGGCAACTGCTTCAAACACTTTGCACGGAGTTCGAAACACTTCGGAGTTGAATGAAACATTTCGAGATAGTGTGAAGTTTGGTGACGATTCCAAAGTTTCTGTAATGGGAATAGGAAAGGTAACAATCCAAACCAAAAATAACACTACTCACACTATCTCAAATGTTATTCTTGTTCCAGATATGAAAACAAATTTGCTTAGTGTTGGCCAGCTTCAAGAAAAAGGATTTGAAATTTCTATTAGAGACGGTGTTTGCAGAATTGAAGATGGGTAGTTGGGCTTAATTGCTCAAGTCAAAATGACAGCAAATCGAATGTTTCCTTTGTATCTTCACAATACAACTAATTCATGTTTTTCATCAAGATTGAAGTATGAAACTTGGCTGTGGCATTTCCGCTATGGACATCTAAATTTTGGTGGTCTCAAGACACTTCAACAAAGAAATATGGTGTTAGGTCTTCCTAAAATTGAAATCCCATCTCAGATTTGCGAAGAATGTGTTGTTAGCAAACAACATCGGAATCAATTTCCACATGGGAAATCATGTAGAGCAAAGAAGCCTTTGGAGTTGATCCACTCCGACATTTGTGGGCCGATAACTCCATCGTCAAATGGAGGTAAAAGATATCTTATTACTTTCATTGATGACTTTACACGATAAATATGGGTATATTTTCTGCACGAAAAATCCGAAGCTTTTTCAGCATTAAAAAATTATAAAGTGTTCGTGGAGAAAGAAGTTGGCAGCCCAATTAAAGTTCTTCGCACAGATCAAGGTGGCGAATACAACTCACAAGAATTTGCAAATTTTTGTGAAATGCAAGGCATCAAGAGACAAGTTACGGCAGCTTATACTTCTCAACAAAATGGTATTTGACAATTTTGAATATG
Source organism: Primulina huaijiensis (assembly GCF_012295235.1). Taxonomy (NCBI): domain Eukaryota; kingdom Viridiplantae; phylum Streptophyta; class Magnoliopsida; order Lamiales; family Gesneriaceae; genus Primulina; species Primulina huaijiensis. The sequence continues at coordinate 14,021,457 of NC_133321.1, forward strand.
GTGCGAAGTCTTTTGACTAAGAGTGGTGTTCCAAAAACTTTCTGGCCTGAGGCAGTCAACTGGAGCAGTCATATTTTGAATAGAAGTCCTACACTTGCTGTTAAAAATATGACACCTGAAGAAGCTTGGAATGGACGCAAACCTGATGTAAATCACTTCAAAATCTTTGGGTGTATAGCATATGCTCATATTCCAGATCAGAAGAGGAAAAAACTAGATGATAAAGGAGAAAAATGCATTTTTCTTGGCATTAGTGATCAGTCAAAAGCATACAGGTTATATAATCCTATCACAAAAAAAATTGTTATCAGTCGTGATGTCATTTTTGATGAAGGCAGATTTTGGACATGGCAAGAAAATCAAGTGGGACAAAAACTTCTAAGTGAATTTGATGAAGAGGAGGAACAACAATCAGCAGATTTGGCTCCATCCACCCCACAAAGTCAACCGGATGAAACTAATGGCATATTATCATGTGAACAAACTGAAGCAGCTAGTAGTTCACGGTCTCAACGCATTAGAAAAAGACCTGCATGGATAGAGGACTATGAAGTACAAGGAATTAGCGATAATGAGGATCCACTCACTCATTTTGCTCTATTTTCAGATTGTGATCCAGTAATTTTTGAAGATGCAATTAAAGAATCAAAATGGAGAAACGCAATGGATGCTGAAATTGCAGCCATAGAAAAAAATAACACTTGGGAGTTAATGGAGCTTCCAAAAGGGCAAAAGACCATTGGCGTAAAATGGGTGTATTAGACGAAGCTAAAAGAGAATGGCGAAGTTGACAAGTTTAAAGCGCGGCTAGTAGCGAAAGGCTACAAGCAAGAATTTGGTGTCGATTATAAAGAAGTGTGCTCCTGTTGCAAGGCATGATACAATCAGGTTGATGATCGCATTAGCTGCACAAAATTCATGGCCTTTATTTCAATTGTATGTGAAATCGGCTTTCTTGAATGGAGAGTTGAAAGAAGAGGTATTTATTGATCAACCCCTTGGTTATATTAAAACTGAAAATGAGCACAAAGTGTATAAATTGAAAAAGGCTCTATATGGACTAAAACAAGCTCCAAGGGTTTGGTATAGTCGAATTGAAGCTTATTTTTTGAGAGAAGGTTTTCGAAAATGTCCATAGGAGTATACACTTTTTATCAAAATTAGAAACGGGGGTAGGATACTTCTTGTGTGTTTATATGTTGATGATCTTATCTTCACTTGAAATGATAACATGTTTGTCAAATTCAAAGAGTCTACGATGGATGAATTCGATATGTCTGATCTCGGAAAATTGCACTATTTTCTTGGCTTTGAAGTTGTACAATCTATTGATGGGATTTTTATTTCTCAAAAAAAATACACCCAAGAAATTCTGGACAGGTTTCGAATGAAGTATTGTAATGCAGCAAGCACACCAACAGAGTTTGGTCTAAAGTTAACTAGAGATTATGAAGGAAAAAGAGTTGACAGCACAATCTACAGGCAAATTGTGGGAAGTTTAATGTACTTAACAGCAACAAGGCCAAACATTATGTATTTTGTAAGTCTCATTAGTAGATATATGGAAAGTCCAACAGAAATGAATCTTCTAGCTGCCAAGAGGATCTTAAGATACTTGCAAGGTACTTCTGAATTTGGGTTGTTCTACAAGAAAGGAGAAAAATCAGATCTGCTGGCTTTTGCTGATAGTGACTATGCTGGAGATTTAAATGATAGGAAGAGCACCTCGGGATATGCCTTCATGCTGGGATCAGGAGTTGTTTCTTGGTCTTCAAAGAAACAACCAATCTTGACTTTATCAACTACAGAAGCAGAATTCATAGCTGCAACTTCTTGTGCTAGCCAAGCTGTATGGTTAAAAAATTTACTCGAAGAGATGAACTTCAAGCAACAAGGACCTGTTATAATCTATTGTGACAACAGCTCTGCAATCAAGTTTTCTAAAAATCCTGTTCTTCATGGAAGAAGCAAACATATAGATGTAAAATATCACTATCTGAGAGATCTAGTGAAGGAAGGAGTAATTGATCTTGTTTACTGCAGGAGTGATGATCAAATTGCTGATGTTTTAACTAAGCCCCTTAAACTAGTTCCATTTCTAAAGCTGAGAAAGCTACTTGGAGTCTGCACTTTGGGAAACCATGTTTGAAGATTGGAGTTGGTTTACTGCATATAAATTGAAGTTTCAGAACTTCTAGTTTAAGGGAGGGATTGTTGAAGTCAAGTTTGTTATTTAATTTTCTGATTAATGTTAGTTTGCTTTTTACCAAGTCCATGTTTACCAAGTCTTTTGGAAGTCTAGTACTGAACGTTCCTTTTTTTTTTAGGAGTTATTTGTTGCTTATTATTATCCATTTTAAGCTCTATATAATGAGCACAAGTTTGTAAACATTTCTTAAGTAAGAATAAAATCTCACTTCATTTTCTCTAATTCTTCCTCTGTTTCTTGTTCGTTTATGAAGTAAAAAATATGACAATCCAATTAGTTAGCAGTTTGCAAGAAGTAAAAGCTATCACTGTTAACGTCTCAGCAAATTAAGTCCCCTTTAAACAACAAATAACCAATCTAGTAACAGCATCGTCGGTCAGACGCAAGTTTCGTTGATCATAATCAATATCCAAATGCAAACATCTCAACAGCAGGGGAAATCAAATGTTTTTCGTCGCCAATTACAGTAATTGACTGAAGAAAAATAAAGAAACTTTGACGGGACTCAAAATTCAACTTCCCAAAATGCAGATATATCAATAGTACCAATTAGTTACAAAAAAAAAATAAAAAAAATTGCGCAAGCTTTCAGTCAAATTCATATTTTATGGTCTCATTCCAAGGCCCAATTATGCAACCTCACATATAATGGATACCGGAGCTCTCAATAATTTACAATCTTACTTGTTAAAAAATATATATAAACTTCAAATATTTTTTCACTGTAGGAATTACCTGGTGGCCACTTCCTTGTTGAATCAGCTTTTTAGAAATTAAAATGAAAATAAAAAAGCATCGCATCAGATTCTGTACAATAAAATCGATTACTCCAAAATCTTATCATGTAAAAAGAAACATCGAGTTTCATATTCCACAATGGATCTACAGAAGGACGAAAAGAACACCATAAATAAATAGTACAAGAAACAAACTTCGAGCAAAAATCAAATCTCAAATTCCCTACCAAGCTTCAAACGCTCGAAATAATCAAGAAACAAAATCAAGAAACCGAACCCACATAATTAAACACCCCCAAAATCCAAACCTGGAACCAAAAACAGGAAAGGTACCTCAAGATTAGGCAGGGGCAGAGTCTTGAAAAGCCAACAAATAATAATAATATTTTCTACTTTTTCCTATCGCCACTGAACTAAAAAGTTCCGAAATTGGGGAAATTTTTTCTTGTCAGATGTCGATTATTTTTGGTTTTTTCAGACAAACGGTGAAGTGAAGAAAGAAGTTGGGATTGGTTCTTGGTTTTCTCCCGACAGGAAAAGAAGGCTCTTTGTAATGAATGAATGCTGAAAATATATATTTTTTCGATTTATTTTCTTCCCGTTATTTTGAGAACAGAAGAAGTAATAATGTGAATTAGCATCAGAAATTAATGAGTAGGGCCTCCGCATTAGCTCCACAATTATTGCACTTCCAATTTGATTATTAATGATAATAATTTTTTCACTTTCTTAATATTTCTTTCTTGGGATAGCATCGGCCATTTTCGTACATAGTGTTTGATGCAGGTAGGGACTTTGCCGTTACCGAATGATGAAGTGTTGAGTACTTGAGTTGAAATCTCTTCCGGCATATAATATGTATATTTGGAGTAAATCTCTTGTGAGATAGTTTCACGAATTTTTATCTGTGAGACGGATCAACCCTACCGATATTCACAATAAAAAGTAATATTCTTAGCATAAAAAGTAATATTTTTTTATGGATGACCCAAATAAGTGATCAGCATCACAAAATACGATCCGTGAGATCATCTCACACAAGTTTTTGTCATATACTTGATAGATGTTCAAAGTTCACAAGTTTCTAGTATTTGAAACATATACTACATGGTTTTTTAAGAAATGGGTATCTCACGGATTTTTATTCATGAAATGAGTCAACTATGTTCATGTTTATAATAAAAAATATTATTTTTCCATGATTAATTCTAAATAGAATATTCATCTCATAAAATTAACATATGAGACATCTCAAATAAGTTTTTGTGTTAAAAAATTTAAGTTGTCCTTGTGAATATAATTTCTATTAAAACAATAAAAATTTGAATATAGTTTGGTGATATCATATCAATGGATCACAAAATATGGTCTCGATTTCCTCAATCCTATGGAGGAAAGCACAACTAATTTTTTTTTTTAAAATTTATGTTTCTAACACTTTTCTTGCCCTCAAATTTCCTCAATCCTATGGAGAAAATCCAAATTTTTCAAAAAAAAAATTTCATTTATCATTTTCTTGTTGCTATTTTTTCATAATGTGCCAAACATCTCCGGTCTTCAAAAAATATTCTACTTTCTATTTTTTCCGCTCAATATCCGATCATCATAACGATAATACAAACGTACTTGTGTGTTCGATGAGGTCTGAAACAAAAAAATAAAAAATTCATATTCTTTTTTTCGGTAAATAACCACAAAATTCAGTTCATAAATAACAAATATAATAAATAATACATAAGCACACAAATAACAATATATTACATTAATAAATATTAAATAATCACATAAATATTACTTGCCTATATGTATAATAGACGAAAATATTTATCAAATCTGTAAAATCCAGTTGTCAGATATTTTATTTGTCAATCGGAAACATGACTAGCCATTTAATCTATATTAAGACGTTATTAATAAAAAATAATTCTTAATTAACTGAAACTCAAATAAACTTCTTTCTGATGATGCAGCTTCTCCTGGTATAATTAAAAAAATCTTATAGATAATATAATTAATTATTTGTGAATTTACCATTCAATTTTGCCAAACACTATCAATTTTTTTCAATAAATAGCATGTCATGACCATCAATTACCAACACAATTCATCACCATTAATATATGAACATCCATTGTGACTGTTTATCAAGAAAAATTAAGGGCGTATCGGGCACAAAATCGTGTCAAATATGTGAAATCCGACTTCTACGATCAAACGATGTAGATCTCGATTCGATCATTAGTTATAATTCTCTCGGTAAACTTCCAAAAACTAGGAAACTGAATCAGAGAATGAAAGGAAAACTCATGAAAAACCACAAATTTGATATTGTCATCATGAATTAAACATTTTCACAACTAGAGTTGAAAAAAGTTGAAAGAATATAAGCTAAAACTAAAAGAATACTAGATAAAAACTAGAAATTAGCGAATTAATATGAAGTAAATTGAAGAAATTATGTAGAATATTTTTGATTGAATTGTTGATTGATAAATTGTGTTCTTTTCTCACGATCTTCTGTCTCTTTTGTTAATTCTTCCAAACATTTTAGCTCATCTTTCACGTTAATCCACCATCTCCATCACCTTCCTCAATCGTCTGTCAACTTCCTCCTCAACTTTTTCATCGTGCATGAGGCCCAACTTATCAAACCAACTCATTCTTTAATGTGCTTTGGCTTTCTACCGACATTTAACAGTTGAGAAGGATTTTGGCAGAACACGAGCTTTGACAGTAGATGGATTTTGACACAATTTGGGTCCAACAGTGATTACATAATTATTGAAGTTACATACAAGATTTCGTCAAACTAGCTTCAATTCTGTATTATTTAGGAAAAATAAAAATAAATTGAGAAATTACCTCGAAAATTTAAAATCACCAGCGATATATGAGCGGATTTGACGGCGTGGAAAGTTACCGAAAGAAATTAAGAAAGCTGAAAGTAAAAGAATTAATGCCAATAGATGAGTTTTATTTTTTTAATTAGAATTCGAATTTCAGAAGTGGTTCTCAACTGAATCGGTGTTACGTAACCGCATTAAAAAAAAAAAACATTTAGACTTGGTTAAACACAAAATTGCACGAAGTACTATTCCTTGTTCTTCAATAGATTAGATTCTTTTATAGTAGTAATATATGGATTTTCACATGTTGTGATGTCGTTTGTATTCTAGGTTCAAAAGAGGCTTTGAAATTGATATATGTGAAGAAATTGAGAGAACGAGAGTGAGCTCACTGAGCTGAGAAAAATTCTCGATTATTATTCCAACCGCTGCATCGTGTTTACTTATGTACAAGTTGTGGAAGACTACTAAGAAGCGTGATTCTACATACTAATTAATAAATGCGTGAATGTATACAATTAACACTCCCCCCTCAAGCTTGATGTGGGTGTGAACAACAAGCTCAAACCATTTCGATTTGTGCAACAGGCGTGAATCTTCCTTCAAGGTTGATGTAGGTCACAAACTCCCAGAAGCCCAAGCAAGTAGGCATGCTGAGTTATTCCCAAACTTTTCGTGAAAATGTCTCCAAGTTGTTGATGGGTAGGAATGTATTGAGTGCATATGAGGCATTCTTTGATCTTCTCACGTACTAAGTGACAATCGATCTCTTTATATTTTGTCCGCTCATGTTACACTGAATTAGCACCAATGTGGATGGCATCCATATTATCACAAAATAATGTAGTAGGACCAAGAATGTGAACTCCCATGTCGCGCAAAAGACCAACAATCGAAACAATTTCACAAGTGGTGGTCGCCATGGCACGATATTCAGCTTCCGCAAATGATCGTGAGACAGTGTTTTGTTTCTAGGATTTCCAAGATAGGAGCGAAGTCCCTAGCTTAATACAATAACCAGTAACAGAGCGACAAGTCATGGGATAGGCAGCCCAATTCGAATCACAATATGTTGTAAGAGATAGAGAAGTAGAAGGCTTTAACTGAATGCCTTGACCCGGGTTTCTCTTAATATACTTGACAACACGAACATGTCTCCGGAGCATGCATGAATTGGCTTAAATATTGAACTGCATAACAGATGTCAGGCCGAGTTATAGTCAGACCAATCGTTGATACTCACTTGGATCTACCAACAAAGCATCGACATAAGCATTTCTCTGATTTTACTGCATAAAAGAATCGAGTTCATGGCTAGTGAGCTTCTTGTTCTGCTCCATAGGTGTATCAAATGACCTGGCCCTCGCCATACCTGTGTCAGCAATAAGTTCCAACGCATACTTTCATTGGTTAAGATAGATACCCTTCTTGGAACGTGCTACTTCAATGCCTAGGAAGTATTTGAGATGACCAAGGTCTTTAAGCTGCAGCTTGGAGTGAAGGAACATTTTCAAATTTTTGATGGCCATTGTACAGCTTCTTGTGATGACAATGTCATCAACATACACCACAAGAAAAGTGAGTGAAGTAATATCATGCTTAAAGAACAAGGAATGGTCATGTTGAGATTGACAATAACCATTTTCTATCATAACATTTGAGAATTTCGTGTTCCACTGGCGAGAGGCCTGTTTCAAACCATATAATGACTTTCTTAGCTTACAAACCTTGTTTTCCCCTTGAACTTTGTAACCTTGTGGAAGATCCATGTAAATATCCTCATCCGAATCTCCTTGAAAGAATGCATTGGTGACATCCATTTGAAAAAAGGGCCAATTATAATTCACAGCCACATTGAGGAGACATCGAATTGTTACGATCTTTGCAGTGGGAGAAAAAGTGTCATGGAAATCAATATCTGGCTGTTGCGTGTACCCTTTTGCCACTAAACGTGCCTTAAACCTTTCAACATCACCATTGAGTTTAAGTTTAACCTTGTACACCCACCTGCATCCAATGGGTTTGACTTGTGGTGGCAGATCCACAATGTCCCATGTGTGATTTCTTTCCAGAGCAACAAGTTCATCATTCATGGCATCACACCATTTACCATCAGTGACGGCCTCATGATAGAAGTGAGGCTCTTTTACTGAAGACATGGCTGCTTAAAAGTTCTGGCGTGGTTTGGAAAAATGATCATATGTAAGGTAATTGGTCATAGGATAAAGACAAGTGTTGGGACCTTGGTTGTGGGTAAATGAACAAGAGTAATCACCTGCCCAAATAGGAGGAATTTTGATTCTGGTGGATTTGTGCAATGGGATATCAGAGGGCGCATGACCAGAGGTTGATGGTCCTTCTGAAGGTGTGGTAGTTGATGGCCCTTCATCAATAAGTGAGGAGTCTCACATAGTAGGTGATGGATTAAAAATGGGACGAGGTTGATCAGTAATATCAAATGGAAATATGTGTTCATGAAACACCACATCTCTGGAGATCAGTGTCTTTTGTGACTGGAGATTGAGAAGTTTGTACCCTTTTTGTGCACTGGAGTATCCAATAAAGACACACAACACAGCACGGGGTGAGAACTTGTGGCCTATCGACAGAGCGGAAGCATAACATAAGCAACCAAAGACTCTTATGTTAGTCAAGGAATGGGCCTTCTGAAATAATAGCTCAAAAGGAGATTTATTCTTTAGCATTGTTGTGGGAGCTCTATTGATTAGATATACATCTGTTAATACACAATCCCCCCAATATTTGAGTGGTAAAGATGATTGAAATCGAAGTGCTCGTGCTACATCAAGGATATGCATACGTTTTCTGTCCAATGTTCCATTTTGTTGTTGTGTATATGGACACGAGCTGTTGTGTATCACTCCCAAAGAGGGAAAAAAAGTTGGCACTCACTTTTGAAGAAGTCAGTTGCATTATCTGTTCTGACAGCTCGGATTTTTCTTGAAAATTGGTGGTCCACCATAGCAAAGAACAACCTAATTATTCTAAGAACATCAATCTTAGATTGCATGAGATAGACCAATGTTCCTTTAGTGAAGTCATCAACAATGGTAAGAAAGTACTTTTCACCATTGTAGTTAGGGGTGTGGAGTGGACCCCAAATGTCCATATGAATCAATTGAAATGCAGATGACGATTTAGATGAACTAACTTGTGGAAACTCTAATCTACTTTGCTTTGAAACAGGGCACACAGAGCAATGAGACAGTGAATCAATTCTTTGTATAAAAGACAACATTTGCATTCTTGATATAGATATATGTCATAACCTCTTATGCCAAGTATCAATATTGACATGCTTACAAGATTCAGTAGCGGAACATGCCCATCATATTTATGCATAAAAGATGGAAAAGTGAAACTATCCCTGGGAGTTGATTTTGGCACTGCCTCTGAGGTGAATTAATAAAGTCCATGCCTTTCTTTACCAATCCCCATTACTCTCTCAGTCCTGAGGTCCTGAAACATGCAAAAATGAGGATAAAATGTGACAAAACAACCATGATTTCTTGTGAACTTGGAGACCGACAGAAGATTAAATTGAAAGTGGGGGTATGTATAGAACATGTTCAAACTCAATGGAACTTGTCAAGGAGGCCGAACCAATTTTATCAATACTAGATCTATTACCATCTGGCAGTCTCACTGTGCCAGTGGAGCCTACCACAGATTTGGAACTTTTCAATAGAGAAAAGTCACCAATCATATGCTCATTAACTCATGTGTCAATGATCCATTCTGAGCTGATATTGTTTGAGGTAGTACCTGCCACATTCACAGCTGGTGCACATTCATTTTGTACATTGCTACTGCCCAAAAGCTTCAGGATTTCAACATATTGACCACGAGTAAAGAGAGATGGAGTTCCAGTCGCTGGTTTTGATTGGACAGCAGCAGTGCTTTCTTCTACAAATTAAAATTAGCATCTCCTGATATCTTTCTTTCTTTCCAATTATCCCTGTACCCCGTCTTGTTTGGTCCTTTATTTGGAGCTTGTATAGTTTATGCCATGGAGGATAACCAACAAGTTTATAACAATTTTTCTTGGTATGACCACTCCAACTACAGTGGTAACAACTCAAGTTTATCTTCTCTTTCATTGCATTACCTCCCCTGGTTTGATTAGTATAGAAGGCTGCTATTGGAGTTTCAACCGAAGATAATGCTCTATGAGATTCCTCTTGAGACAGCAATGAAAAAGCTTGTCCAACTGTAGGCAATGGATTCATCATTAAAATATGACTCCTTATATTCATGTAGTTGTCATTGAGTCCCATTAGGAACTGAAGGAGTCTTTGATGTTGGTCGTGCTCCAAGTATTTCCTAGTGGTATCACACTCACACGAAGGCAAAACGACAGGAGCTGAATATTTATCCCAAAGCTGCTTAAGCTTGCAATAATATGTTGAGATAGTATTGTTACCTTGGGTGAGTCGTCCGATTTCTCTGTGTAACGATAAAATTCTCGATCCATTGATCTTATCGAACTGCTCCTTCATATCTATCCACACTGCTGAAGCATCTGATGCATATATTATTCCACCAAAAATTTCTTTCGAGACTATGTTCATTATACACGATAGCACGAGTGCATTGCATCTTTCCCATTGAAGTGAATTATGACTACCCACTGGTGGTCGTCGACAGCTGCCATCTATTAAAGCGATCTTGTTCTTTGCTCGCAGTGCAATCAGCATAGCTCTGCTCCAAACACCATAATTTTCCACTTCAATCAATTGATCACTCACCAGATTTGTCCTTGGAGTGTCGGATGGGTAAATATACATTGGATTGTTGAAATTGCAATTTGTTGCCATCAGATCACTGAAAGAGCTCAACTAAGAACTGCTTTGACAGGTGCTTAATCGAGCAATTGAATCGAAAAATTGAGCTCCAGGGATAAGCCCTATGGCTCTGGTACCATGTGAAGAAATTGAGAGAACGAGAGCGAGCTCACTGAGCTGATAAAAATTCTCAATTATTATTCCAAAGGCTGCATCGTGTTTACTTATGTACAAGTTGTGGAAGACTACTAAGAAGCGTGATTCTACAGACTAATTAATAAAAGCGTGAAAATGTATACAAGTAACAATATAGAACCGTTTCGCTACCAGAGATAACTGATACTCGTATGTAGAACTGCTTCGTTCCCTCTAATGGAGCTGCCTCCCCCTCAAGCCGACGCCGACCTTAGTCATATCTCAATTCGCTTAAGAACGCTACCCCTCTTTCATGACATTAGTTGACATGCTTTGGGTTTATTGCATGGACTAATTTGTATTCCTTACTCTCTTCAATAGATTAGATTCCTTTGGAGTAGTAACACATGAATTTTCACATGCTGTGATGTCGTTTGTATTTTAGGTTCAAAAGAGCTTTGAAATTGATATAGAACCGCTGCTTCAGAGAATTAATGCTCATATATAGAGTAAGTAAAATTGTCTTCATTTCACTTTAATATGTCCGTATATATATTGTTGAAATGGAGAAACTTTTTGAACTAAGAAAAAATAAGGAAACTTAAATTTTGATGGAAGAGGAATTGTATTTACATAAGAAATCAAGAACAATTATATATTTATTTCTTGAGTTTTGGCTTAATGCAAGTAAGAGAGACCACCTTTTTTTAACTATTCTACATTTTTAAGCAGTGGTTAAGATTAACCCAACACTTAATTTAATCTACTGGCATATATCAATTCTATAAAACTATTTTACACTTTTAACTAGTGGCTAAGATTCAACCCATCATGCGCACTCGTCAAGAACAACTACACATACATATTTATTCTTACGTGAAGTACATAACAAACGAAAGAAGACAATCAAAACCTTCCAAACCCCAACGAGTGTGTGTTTCGTGGTGTCTGTGTGAGGGAACTCTTTACCATTAAGGATTCATTCATGGGATCAAGGGCTTAAACTGAGAAAAACCAAAGATCTTACAGGATATACGTTGAATGTTTTTTGAAGGGAAAATTACAGTAAAAGTTTAGTTGACGTTGGTGTTGGTCTGAGGGCCTGGCCCGGGACTGATCACAGGTCTCGGAGGCGCCCTTCCCAAAGAAGTAGCAGCAATGGTTGCCGGTGGATCAGCTGGAGGGTCTGCGGCGGAAGAAGTGCCTTCACTGCTTGAATTTTCACATCCAGTTTCGTCCCTTACACCCCAAGAGTCGAGGCCTAGGCACTCCAGCAAAGCCCTGAAGATTTCTTGGAAAAATCTGCATGGATTCTGAACAGAAAATGGTGCTCTATGGCTCTGCATCGCCTCGTTTTCCTCTGCTGCGTCCGCCATTTCTTTGAATCTTGACCTTGTTTTGTTCTCGGTCCCTGTGTCTACTCCCTGCTTCTGCTTCAAGTATTTAATGCTGGGTGGGTGCGGTGTCCCCTTGAATGAACTGTGTCGAATTCATAGTACATATTAGTGAGAGATATAAAATATTGTAAATATTTTTATTATTTTTAATTTAATCAAATAATATTAAATAATTAATATAAAATTATTTTTAATTTAAACCAATTGTTCTATAAAAAAAATTTATTTAGATTTTTTTTATGTAAAATATAAAATGATTTGATAAGATTTTTAATAAGATAAAAAAATAATTATAAAATTAAATATTTTGATATGATATCATATTTGTAATATATATATATTGTTCCAAAGGTGAAATCGCTCACCTTAGGCGCCCCTCACCCTCGGCCCGACAGAAATGTGAGAGGAGGTAAATCATGGTGACTCAGCCAACCAACAGCAGCTAGACCTTATGCTACGCCGTGCACAAGGAGCTCCCCCACATTGGAGGGAATTTAACTCCCACACTGCCGCTTGCGAGACTCGATACCTGATTATTGCTCTAAGATTCATTGAAAAAATATTATTTTTATGCTAAGAGTAGTACTTTTTATTGTAAATATCGATAAAATTGATCCGCGTCTAACAGACCGTCGTGTTTACGTGTTTTGTCCGGTTAAGTCGACACTGTCCGCAGGGGTCGATCCAATGGCTCTGATTTTTCCGAGTCAATTTTTTTTTTTTTTTTTACATGGAGGTCGTTCATTGGAAATAAACCGTTTTGTCCGAAGACTTTGCGGGTGTTCGCGCGTGCCTCTTTATGGTCACATACTCACATTTCCCACTTGACAAAAATACCCACCCTCAAAATTTCGAATTACGCTTTATGCCCACGTCATACCCCATAAAAGATTCTTCAGTTCGCGTTTTTTCGTAATTTCACTTACCCTCATGTGTTTTTTCTCTTCTTAAATTGATTTTTAGCTATTTTTTGTCATATATAAATATATATCTTATTCAACAATTTTCTAAATATATATTATATGAATATTTAGCATTTATTACATTATGAATTGGACATTAATGATGTTACATCAGAACTTCTATTTATTAAATAATATTATATATTATATTAAAAAGACAATCAATAATCCTTACCACGTTATCTGTTAAAAACAAATTAAAGATTGTTGTGAAAAAGTAAAAATTTACGGTAAAAAAGTAAAAATCTCAAACTCTCAAAATTATCACACTACACACTTTATAATATTTTTCTCTCAACTCAATTGTGATTTTCTTCACAAATGAGAGATCTATTTATAGAAAATTTTTACAAATAATCCAAAAATAAAATACATCATTACCTACATCATCACACACTAATTTTCAATATTCAACACCTAATTTTACCTAATTTTCAACATTCAACATTCACATTTTCAACACAAATATTTAACACATTTTTAAATAATTTTTCAACACTCCCCCTTGTGATGATGATCATAATGATTGTATACATTACGTGTTTTTATACTGCCTCGTTAAAAACCTTACTAGGAAAAACCCATTGGGATAAAAACCATAGTAAGGGAAAAAGAGTGCAGTCACGTAAACTCCCCCTCATGTTGACACGAACAATTCTTCACAAATTTCGTAGATTGCGCATCCCAATATTATATATGTGCTTTCTGAATATTGTCGTAGGAAGTGCCTTTGTGAAGAGATCTGATGAGTTTTCACTTGATTGAATGTGACGAACATCAATACATTTATTCTTCTCAAGCTCCTTGGTGAATGCGAAGAACTTAGGAGGAATATGTTTAGTTCTGTCGCTTTTTATGTATCCTTCTTTCATTTGAGCAACACATGCAGCATTATCTTCATATAGTATCACAGGCTTCTCGTCGAATGATAATCCGCATGAGATTTGGATATGTTGAGTCATTGATTTTAACCACACACATTCACGGCTTGCTTCATGTAGTGCAATAATCTCGGCATGATTTGATGAAGTTGTTACAAGTGTTTGTTTCTGTGAACGCCAAGAAATTGCAGTGCCTCCACGAGTAAATACATATCCAGTTTGAGAACGTGCTTTGTGTGGATCAGATAAGTATCCAGCATCGGCATAACCAATTATACTTGGATTAGCATCTTTTGAATACAAAAGTCCCAAGTCTGTCGTTCCTCGTAGATAACGGAATATATGTTTAATTCCGTTCCAATGTCTCTTTGTTGGATATGTGCTAAATCTTGCCAATAAATTTACGGCAAAAGATATATCAGGCCTTGTACAATTTGTAAGATACATAAGGGCACCGATAGCACTTAGATATGGTACTTCTGGACCAAGAATATCTTCATCATCTTCACATGGACGGAATGGATCCTTTTCTATGTTTAATGATCTAACAACCATTGGAGTACTTAAAGGATTTGATTTGTCCATATTAAAACGTTTAAGGATCTTTTCTGTATAATTTGTCTGGTGAACAAATATTCCACATTCTTTTTGTTCAATTTGTAAACCCAGACAATACTTGGTTTTTCCAAGATCCTTCATTTCAAATTCTTCTTTCAAGTATGACACAACTTCTTGAATTTCCTTATTTGTTCCAATGATGTTTAAATCATCAACATATACAGCAATAATTACGCATCCGGATGTTGTTTTCTTAATGAAAACACAAGGGCATATTGAATTATTTACATATCCCTTTTTCATCAAGTGATCACTTAGCCTATTATACCACATTCTGCCGGATTGCTTCAACCCATATAATGATCTTAGTAATTTCACAGAATAACATTCTCTGGGTTTTGAACTTTGTGCTTCAGGCATCTTAAATCCTTCAGGGATTTTCATATATATATTACTATCAAGTGATCCATATAAGTAGGCTGTAACAACATCCATAAGACGCATTTCTAAATTTTCAGATACTGCCAAGCTAATCAAATACCGAAACGTAATTGCATCCATCACAGGAGAATACGTTTCTTCATAATCAATTCCAGGCCTTTGAGAAAAACCTTGTGCAACAAGTCGAGCTTTATATCTTACTATTTCATTTTTCTCATTTCGCTTTCGAATAAAAACCCATTTGTATCCAACAGGTTTTACACCTTCAGGTGTAAGGACTATAGGTCCAAAAACATTACGTTTATTTAGCGAATCCAATTCAACCTGGATGGCATCTTTCCATTTTATCCAATCCTGCCGATTTTTACATTCACCAAAAGATTTTGGTTCATGATCTTCATTATCATTTATGATGTCGATTGCCACATTATAAGAAAATATATCATCAATTTCTTCTATATCTTTTCGGTTCCATATTTTTCCAGTATTAATATAATTGATAGAGATTTCATGATTCTCGTCAGTTTGTGGTTCTGACAAAACATTTTCATCATCATGTGTTTCTTCAGGAACATCATTCTCTATTTTGTGATCATTATGTGTTTCTTCAGGAACATCATTCTCTATTTTGTGATCATTGTGTTTCTCTATGAATTTTCTTTTTCGAGGATTTTTATCCTTGGAACCAACTGGCCTTCCACGCTTCAGGCGTTTAATGACATCATGACTATCTTCAATTTGTTTCTTCGGAATTTCAATTCGAGCAGGGGCATTTGCAGCATGTATATATGATTTAGTTACCCCTTTTGTGTCTGCAAATGCATCTGGTATTTGATTTGCTATTCTTTGCAAGTGCACAATTTGCTGTACATCTTTTTCACATTGTTTTGTTCTTGGATCCAGATGTAACAATGATGATACATACCATGTAATTTCTTTTTCGGTATGTTTCTGTTCTCCCCCTAACATTGGGAAGATTTCCTCATTAAAATGACAATCAGCAAAACGTGCTGTGAACACGTCGCCTGTCTGTGGTTCAAGATATCGAATGATCGATGGACTATCATAACCAATATAAATTCCAATCTTTCTTTGAGGTCCCATTTTCTTTCGTTGAGGTGGTGCAATAGGCACATACACCATACATCCAAAAATTCTCAGATGAGAAATGTCTGGTTCTTTACCAAATGCAAGCTGCAATGGGGAGTATTTATGATATGCACTTGGTCTGATGCGAATTAATGAAGCAGCATGTAAAATTGCATGTCCCCATATAGAAATAGGGAGCTTTGTTTTCATAATCATTGGTCTAGCAATCATTTGCAGACGTTTAATCAATGATTCAGCCAATCCATTTTGAGTATGTACATGAGCAACAGGATGCTCAACAATGATTCCCATAGACATACAATAATCATTGAAAGTCTGGGAAGTAAATTCACCAGCATTATCAAGTCTAATTTTCTTGATTGTATAATCGGGAAATTGATTCCTCAATTTTATTATTTGAGCAAGTAATCTTGCAAATGCAACATTTCGAGTTGACAATAAACATACATGTGACCATCTGCTGGAGGCATCAATCAATACCATAAAGTATCTGAATGGTCCACATGGTGGATGGATTGGTCCACAAATATCACCCTGAATACGTTCAAGAAACATTGGTGATTCAGTTTGGATTTTGGCTGGTGATGGTCTTATAATAAGTTTTCCAAGAGAACATGCTTTACATTGAAACTTATTATTCTGAAAGATCTTCTGGTCTTTCAATGGATGACCATGTGTATTTTCTATAATTCTTCGCATCATTGTTGAACCAGGATGTCCTAATCGATCATGCCAATTGGTTAATATTGAAGAATTATCAATTACCATGTTTGATTCAATGGGACGTATATGTGTATAATGCAATCCAGTAGGGAGCATTGGTAGTTTTTCAATCACATATTTCTTTCCTGATTTATATGTGGTAAGACACATATATTTCTCATTCCCTTCATTCATTGTTTGAGTATCATACCCATGGGAATATATATCATTAAAACTCAACAAATTTCTTTTCGATTGTGGTGAATATAAAGCATCATTGATCAAAAATTTTGTACCATTAGGTAACAAAAATTGTGCTTTACCACATCCTTTAATCAAGTCTACAGGACCTGATATTGTATTCACCGTTGTTTTTGTTGGTTTTAGTTCCAAGAAATATCTTTTATCTCGGAGGATAGTGTGCGTTGTACCACTATCGGGTATGCAAACTTCAGCTTTGCTCATAGCATTTTCCATATTTGAACTTCAAAAAATATGCAATGAAAAAAAATTAATGACAATACATATTTAAATATAACACATATCATAATTGTACAATAAAACATTATCATATAAATACATGAAAAATAAATTATTGTACATTTATATTCTACCACTATATTGTTCATTTTCAGAGAAATCATTGAGAAAATCTGCAGCATCAATATTGTTCATTTCTATCCCACCAACATATTGATCATTTCCAGAGAAATCATTCATAAAATCAGCAGCATCAAAATGAGTTGAATCACTCAAACGGTCACTTCGCTCAGTGAAGTTGGTCTCCTTTTCTTTCCCCTTTATCGATTCTTTATAAAGTTTGCAAAGATGCTCAGGGGCTCGACAAATACGAGACCAATGTCCTGGAGTACCGCATCTGAAACAAGAACTTTCAAATCTTTTCGAGTGATTTTCATTAACACTCATGTTTTCTTGATGCCTTTTCTGTGGATGGTTTGGGACGTTATTTTGAGATGAGTTATAGAAATAACTATCTCGATTATTTTCAAAACCACGGCCGCGTCCACGACCACGACCACTTCCTCGTCCACGTCCACGTCCACGACCTCGACCTCGACCTCGACCTCGACCAAAACCTTGTCTTTGAATTTGATTTTGGTTTCCAGGTTTAAATTCATTTTTACTTACAGCATTTACTTCTGGAAATGCTGTTGATCCAGTGGGTCGGGACTGATGATTTCTCATTAATAGCTCGTTGTTCTTTTCCGCCACAAGAAGACAGGCGATGAGTTCAGAATATCTCGCAAATCCACGCACTCTATATTGTTGCTGTAGTGTTATATTTGATGCGTGAAACGTGGAAAATGTTTTTTCAAGCATTTCCGATTCTGTAACCTCATGTCCACAAAATTTTAACTGCGAGATTATTCTATACATCGCTGAATTGTAATCACTGACTTTTTTAAAGTCTTGGAATCTTAACATATTCCATTCATCACGGGCGGTCGGAAGTATAACTTCCCTTATATGTTCAAATCTCTCTTTTAATCCTTTCCACAGAGCCATGGGATCTTTTTCGATGAGATATTCACATTTTAAACCTTCATCAAGGTGTCGTCGTAAAAATATTATAGCTTTTGCTTTTTCTTGTGATGAAGATATACCATTTTCTTTAATGGTCTCGCTTAGACCCAATGACTCAAGATGCATTTCTACATCAAGAGTCCATGGCATATAGTTTTTCCCAGTAATATCAAGAGCGATGAATTCGAGCTTTGCCAAGTTTGCCATGGTGGTACTAAAAATTACGATGCATTTTATTAGTTAATGAATATTGCAATACAAAGTAATGGATAAACAACAAGTACAAGTATTCGTAAAAATAAAGAAAACACACGAGGAGGATATTCTCCGATAAATACAAGACTGGTGAGTATGATAACCAAAATAATTAAAAATAACCTCGTGAAAGCCATCTTCTTTTTTTCTTCGAAAATTTGATGAAGAATAATTTTTAGAGAAGAAGAGAAAGTTGGAGTGATTGAATGTATTTGTGAGATTGTATTTATAGAGCAAAAACTAGCCGTTTTGTTACCGTTTATTACCGTTGGTGTATAAGAAAATAAATGTATGTATTTGTATAATTTTATGGTAATAATATGGTGTATATAATATTAGTCATATTTAAATAATTATGTATATCATATCACATTATTATAATTAGGTGTCATAAGTTATTTTGTTTAAAAAACCTTATAGGCTTTTATACTTGTCGTATCCCTTACCGGGAGTGTGGGATGTCGTCTTAACATCCTCCCAGGATTTATAACAAGTTTTTGAAAAAATTATTTTTATTATTTCTAACAATAACATTATATTATATATTACATATATAAACAATAAATAAATAACAGTAAAATAAATATTATTACTTTTGTTACCTTTTTCTTCTGTTCGGAGCTTGGAAAAATATGGAGGACTTTTAGAGCTTCGTGCTGATAACGTGTTGTGAAAAAGTAAAAATTTACGGTAAAAAAGTAAAAATCTCAAACTCTCAAAATTATCACACTACACACTTTATAATATTTTTCTCTCAACTCAATTGTGATTTTCTTCACAAATGAGAGATCTATTTATAGAAAATTTTTACAAATAATCCAAAAATAAAATACATCATTACCTACATCATCACACACTAATTTTCAATATTCAACACCTAATTTTACCTAATTTTCAACATTCAACATTCACATTTTCAACACAAATATTTGACACATTTTTAAATAATTTTTCAACAAAGATGACAATTTTTTGTCTTAAAATGATTGTCTCGGAGTATTTTTTTATCCGACAGACGATCCGATTATTAATTCTATATTATCATCACAACTAAGATTCTCAGTTTTGTATGATTCTTAGTTGTAACATATTGGCCAACAAGAAAATATAATATTTTTAATTCTAAATGTTGATTTTTATTTTTTACAAGTGACCCTCAACTTTTTAATATTTAGATATGTTGAATTGTTGAGTTTTCAGACTGTGTAGTATTATGAGTACTAACCTCTTAATTTGATGTTCATTTTAGTTTTAGTCGTATAAATTTCTCGGGTGACTTAAGAAGTATGTTTTCGCATGTAAACGGCTCCGGTCA
Organism: Primulina huaijiensis; assembly: GCF_012295235.1. Taxonomy (NCBI): domain Eukaryota; kingdom Viridiplantae; phylum Streptophyta; class Magnoliopsida; order Lamiales; family Gesneriaceae; genus Primulina; species Primulina huaijiensis. Next base: position 14,041,355 of record NC_133321.1, read on the forward strand.
AATGTTTTGTTTGCTCTGTTGTATAAAACAACTCAATTCGATTCACTATTTATGTTGAATTCGATTCAACCAAAAACTAATTATATTGGTTCTGGATTAATCTGGACCATATTCGGATCGGTTCCAGATTAATTCAATCCGTTAGACTCAATCTTTTTTCTAGAAAACGATTTTCCTTTTCAGAATAACTGATCTGATCGAGCCGACTCGCAAACGATCGAACTAATGTTGGTGGATTATTGGGGAACTCTAATGGTTCAAAGTCTCTACATGGGCATATGGTGACCTCAAAATATATGAAAATGCACACGTGTCAATTTCTTATCTTCTCCAGATAAGATGTCATCCTTTACCTTATATCCGTCGGTCCAGACTTGAATCCAATCGCCCGTTCCAATCCAATATCTCTTTTAAAATCCTCCATTTTTCACCGATTCCCTCCTCCACAGCTACAATGGCCACCGCCGCCCTTCAGCAAACTCCAATCACTTACCAATCTCGTTCGCTGCCGTCTTCGCAATTGCAATCCACGCGAGAAATCAAGCTCTCCCTCTCAACTCTACTCTTCCCCAAGCTCACCCTGAAATCGCGACAATCCCGGCGCCGCACTCGTGGAGGGGGTTCCTCCGGCGCTAGAATGGCCGAATCCGCCGCCGGAAGCTACGCCAATGCTTTGGCCGACGTGGCCAAATCCAACAACACACTCGACCAAACCAACTCGGACCTCGAATCGATCGACAAGGTCTTCTCCGACGAAGCGGTGGTGAAGTTCTTCATAAACCCCACGGTCACGGAGGAGGATAAGGGCAAAATCGTCGACGAGATAGCCAAGAAGTCGAAGCTGCTGCCGCACGTGGCGAATTTCCTCAACATCCTGGTGGACATGAAGAGGATAGATATGATCAGGGAAATAATCAAAGAATTCGATGTTGTTTACAACAAATTGACGGAGACGGAGCTGGCGGTGGTGAGCTCGGTGGTGGAGTTGGAGTCGCAGCATCTAGCGCAGATCGCGAAGAGCGTGCAGAAATTGACGGGGGCGAGGAACGTGAGATCAAAACCAAGATCGACCCGACACTGGTAGCCGGGTTCACGATCCGGTACGGGAATTCGGGTTCGAAATTGGTCGACATGAGCGTGAAGAAGCAGCTTGAGGAGATGGCACTGCAGCTAGATCTTGGAGACATTCAACTAGCTGTGTAATTTAATTTTCCATCTTTTTTTTTCCTCTTTTTTCCATTTTTTGGGAAGGAAAAATATATAATTTGTAAGGATTGGATCATTTTGGAGATAAAATGATTATTGATTATCCCACTCACATTTACATACCAAAAAATTATAATAAAATTTTAATTTTAAATAAATGAGACTCATAAAATAAAAAAAATAATTTTATGTAATAAATATATTTAAAAAAATAATAATAATTTAAATTGTGTAAATAAAATTTAATGTAAAATAAGAATAAGATGAATGAATGGACAACGAGAACCACAAATAATGTGTATTAATGTTAAAATAAATGTAAAAAAATAGACATGTTATTATATTATGCTTGAAAAGTTTTTGAGATTTTTGATGAAGTGATAGAACTTATAACGTAAACTAATACGGATGTCCTAACTACAGGATACTAATGAATATTCATGAATTATATTTTTTGCCTTACTTTAGAGAAGACAGATTAGATTTTTCTGGGAAAATCCAAATCGTCGGAGCAACTTGTGATTAAATTTCCAACAATCATTTCACATCATAATCGCAATGTAATATACACCATCTCCATTCATTTATACAAAACAATCAATCAATCATGATAATCAACTTTTAATCCAATTCACCAAATCACAAGAATAAAACCACTCCACCCCTCCAAAATAACAGCATCAATACTCAAACTTGATGGCACGCGGATGAGAAGTATGAACCAGGAACTTGCATTAGGGGATGGATAAGTGTGTTGTACATATCTTAAGTTCCGATTTACCGCGATCCGACTGGTAATTTAAGAATTCATATACAACATGACTTATGTTTCACTTTAGCTTTAGATTAGAAGGAATATTATATACATGTAATTTCCCTTCAATGACTTTACACAATAAATCGATGTATTCATTGGAAAAATATATGATTGAATAATTACAGGTGTCGAAATGAATTATGACCTACAAGTTGTCATCTCCATCCAGTTCTTCTTCAAGTTCAAGACCCTCTGCTGCCAGAAGCTGGCCGATGATCTTCTTCTTCTCCTCTTCAGCCTTTCTCCGCATTAGATCTCTTTTTCGAAGAACAAGGGTATGCCGTCTTAGAGTGCTGTTAGAGTTCTCCAAGGATGCCTTTTTCTCTTTCACCAGTATCTTCCTTTCTTCTTCAGGGTCAATCTGAAATTCCATAAACAAATAAATGAAGGTTTTACAAGCTTGTAATTAAAAGTTACAAAATAGATGAGCTCTTACCACATTCACTATTCAATCAAACCCTTTTTCATCAAGTATGTAGAGGCTGAAGTTTTTGGACTCCTAGTTATCAAAAGATCACTTTACCTTTGATCGAGCAAGGCGACGTGCTCGTAGATTCAATTCCAGCTGCTGTTGCTCAGCCCAAGCTGCAATGGCCATATCTCCTCTCTGGTCGAATGCTTTTCTCTTCTTCATAAGCCACTCCATCCATGCTTGAGATGCCTGATAAATAACAAATCTCGTTGCAGTTAGACCCTAAAATCCATCACTCTCTTTAAATTTATAATGCATTTGCAATCAAGTTAATTGAAAAAGCAGACAGAAACTTAGTTTTCATCATTCCTAAACACATTCAACCGGTATCTGAAAAAAGTTGATGCACTTGGTATCTGATACATAGGTATACATCAATAAGTACTAGAAAGAATTTTTCACCTTCATCGGGTTCACACGGTTATCAGTATCATATTGCCTCCTTTTCTGATCATCAACAAGAAGCTCATATGCAGCCTGAATCTTTATAAATCGTGCTTCAGCCGTTTCCCCTTCTTCCAAAGTTCCTCTACCATCATACACTAGAAAGATAAAAGTGGCACATTAGCAAGGCCAATGCAAAAATATTTTTCAAGAGAACTGAAAATTATAGCTTCATGCTCTGTACTCAGAAATTTTGAGAGAGCAAAATCAAGTACCTGACTTGGAAGGAGACTTTGAATTCATCTCAAATCACCAAAAAATTATTCAAAATCAAAAAGTTTCAATTTGTACTATCCACATATGGGATTTAAGAGCAGGTACACAACATACAAATATATACATTTCTTCATAATACATGAGAAGAAATAAATTGCAGATGCACCACATATAGAGGATTGAAGATAATGGACAAACCATCAGGATGATAGAATTTGGCCAGACGCCTATATGCTATCTTTATTTGCTCCTCATCTGCATCCCTTTCCAATTCTGGATTTGGAAAGTCGAACATAAGTCAGCAAAAGAACAGTAAACGACAGAGAAATTGAATATGCTAAAGACAACACTTTAAGCACCTAAAAGAATGAAAAGTAAGCTGGATACATCAGCTTTCACTCCTGAGGTTACAAATCCATTTCCTAAGTTGCAGCAGTTCATAGATGAAATTTAATTTAATATATTAAATATATGTGAAATATTTGATATTTACTGGTAGTAAAAGAAACCTCAAGTTCTACTTCTACTTCACTGCTATCATGCACTGTCGATCCTTGCTTGCTATAAGCTCATTCTCAAATTACGAAAAAATAAATTATTTTGCAGTTAAAACTTGCATTATATCACAAACTTTCTAGCATTTTACGAGGTTATACTACATCACCCTGACTGATGCAAAATCCGGTGTTTACTTCGTCCCGTGCTCAAGCCAAGAATGTGAAACACAGTAACAATTTGTGTTGCCTGAAATTCACGCTTGAAGTAAGCCCACTTTTTCAGACCAGGATGGTTTCAGTGGCTGCTGTTCGATCTGTTTTAGGCATGCTATATGATTTTAACTCAAATATGATTCTAGCTGACACAAACACGGTGCATAATTTGATAAACACAAGCATACACACTTGATAAAGTAACAGAAGACTGGAACTCAACACAAACAAAAACAAAGCTAAAAAGTGAACTACCAAGGGTTTCATATGGGGATTTATCGTCGGTCCAATCAGAAGCTCTGGTAGCCACCATCCTCCTATGCTGATTCAATCTCACCCTCGACCCATTCTTTCTCTGCTGCCCAAATCTATCAAACCAAACAGCGAAAACCGGTGAATACAAGCGAACCCTGAAATTGTTGCTAGGGCTTTCAATCGACGGAACCCTAGTAATCAATCTGCAGCAGCAAGTCATCGAAGAGAACACAACCTGGGGTCTACATACCGCTCTCAAATTGCTCATGTTCCTCGATTCGAAACCCGGAAACAAAAGCTATGAATTTTGATGGAATCGCACAGATTGAAGGCCGTGAAGGAAGAGAATTGGAAGGTGGAATTTGGATTGTTGTTTTGTTTTATGTGAAAATTTTCAGCTTCCGTGGAATCCGATTATCACACGCATGCTTTCCTTCAATATTTTCCGCTTTTTTTTTAAAAAAATAAAATTAATTTGAAGAGTTGGTCTCCTGTAAGACGGTCTCACGAATCTTTACTTGTGAAACGGATCAATTCTACCGATATTCACAATAAAAAATAATACTTTTAGCATAAAAAGTAATATTTTTTCATAGATGACCCAAATGATCCGTCTCACAAAATACAACCTGTGAAATCTTATCACACAAATTTTTCCATAAATTGAATTATTCAATGGTTGCAATTCAGATATTAGTCACATTTGATCTCATGCAAAGGGCTGTCGACTCCTTGTAAATATAAAGATTATTTTTTTATGTCAAATTATTTTATTTAAATTTATTTTAAAAATTTGTAGTTTCAAAAACTTTCTAACCGAATCGTACGTCACAATTTGGTTTTAATTTTATGAAAAAAATCATCAAACCACATCGTGACCATCTTAAGTGAGAGATGTGCTATAAATCATACATACTTCTTTCTTAGATTTAAAAGAAATTAACTTTTAATACCAAGTTTATTGAACATATAATGTTAAATTCAAATTTGTAAAAAAAAAAAACCTCAGTAAGCATTAACACGAGACTATCGTTTTAAAGAAAAATAATCACATCGTATCACTACATTATCATTTTTTTTAATCTTTAAATAAAAATTCACTAATAAAAAAATATTTACAAATATAGTGGACATACCCAGACAAGATTACAAAATATTGAAGAGCCTAGAGTCTGAAGTGCAAAATCTTAAGAAGATATGCCATATAAACATACAAAGATATTCTCCATTTTTTGTAGGATATCAAAACCTGCATATGCTATTTTTCAGTACGCACTGATATACCTGTGTTAAAGATATTCTAGCTCTTTGATCTTAAGAACATCATCATGATCATAGATCGTTTTTCCATTAAAAAGATGCATATATTTATAGAAACTTTTGAAATTTTCTCCAACCAAGCATACATACACATCTACAATATGCCAAACTCCCATTCACTTACAGACTTATTAAGAATTATACTTAAAATTGATAAATAAACTATACACACACCCACAAAGGCCATAAACTAAGTGAAACACAACTACAAATAGTGTACATGAGCGCTGAACTGCCAATTAACTAGCTGCTCAATGTCATAATGTAGAAAATGGGAAGGCTATTGGAGCCCCAGGCGACCGCACCATAGAGAGTTGAGAGCCCAAAGACGTTGAAAATACTCGCCGAATATAAGCAAGCCTTTCGTTGCTTGGTGTGTCGTCAATATACGAGACCTTTGCTCTAGAGTTTGCTCTCGAAGGTTGTCCGCATGTAGCACGAACCTTTCGAGTGATTCCAACTTTTCGATTGACGAAAGCATCTGAGCACCATAATTTCCAGCTCCAGCAGCAAGATATGTGAAGCCCTGTAGTTTGCTGAAGCTTCTCCACTCCTAGTGATAGAGCATCCTCGGCTTGCACGCACGAATGTCTCAACATGCGAACCTTAACGACTTGCTGCTCGTCCAGCTAGCCCAAGTTGAGACATCACAACCTGATTATCGAGTTTCACAGACTCAAAAATAAGTTACCAAACACTAGTTGAATAAAGATGTTGAATGGAACAGCTAGTCTGGATGTTACATTTACAAGAGTAGATGGTCTGAACCCTCCTATTCAAAGGAAGAACCGCTCGACCGAGGTCTTCCATGCTCCGTGCACTATGTAGAACGCATCGGTCCTGGCGACGTCTCGTTTCATACCAAAGAGGTTTCGATAATGGTTTAGTACATTATGTACTATCATTCTCAGCTTTGGTTCACTAACTGGTAATTGTAGAACATTTCTTAGCTCGGAAATTTTTCGTACTTGCTCCTCAATCCAGTTCCCGTATTCACCTCAAACGCTGTGATTCCTGCACATTCATCAGTATCACACCATTAAGGCAAAACACAAGAAAATTATGACCTAATTCATAGGTCCATATATTTCGATACTTGCCGTTGATCTATAAGGTAACAGTCCCTACAACGAAAATGTAGACCATAAATCTGTTGTGTAATAAGCTTTTTGACATGTTGCCCTTTTCGGGAGTCTCCGGATCTATACAGGGACAAAATATTACATTGCACCAGATTATAATATATACCTGCTGTCTAGCTTGTTCGAGTTCGAGTTGAAACCGCGCCAGCTTCAAACGACTCGTTAAAATAAAATCTTCTGATCCAAACACAACTAATAAGTAATTTTGGGAGTAAAATATTAAATTTAAAACCTTATAAATTTATTATATAAAATTATAGAGTATGATAAATCGTTCCATGCACGACCGGATTTTAATTTCTTTCGTGGGTGCAACAATAAGTGCTTCCCACATTTCCCAAAACTTCTGGGCATAACTTATTTTTTAATGCCACCACCACCATACCTTTTGTAGTCGGACATTTTGGAAAAAAGGTAACTTGGTTATATATTTATATTCTTAGCTGTGAAGAAATTAAGTTGACACAAAATGGAAAATTTTATGGCCATTAATCAGTTGTAACCAACAACAAGATGTCACTCTTCTTATTATGTGAAAGGAGCGTTTGATCCATAGACCAATATAACATTAAAGTTTGAAATTGTATGAAAATTTTGGACTTCCATTAGTATCAACGTCCTTGGTCATCAACAACTGGCTAATGTTTCGACGGGTACTATTGGCTCAGGCTCAGGCTCGGGCTCAGACTCAGGCGGGTCATGACTAGCTTTATCGTTTGACTAAATTCGACACACTTGGTTCGAGTTTGATACTAACTTGAAAGGTAGTCGAGATCTCAGAGTTCGAAACTGAATAGCTAGTTAGTCTTATCAAATCCTTGGACGTATGATCTCGAGAAGTAAGTTGTCGACAGCTCTTCTTTCAGGGTTTATTTTGTCTTCTGGGAAACATGGGTCTTTTGAGCCAAAGAAAAAAAAAAGATAGTATCGGTGTTATTGCAATTGCACTCTGAAAGGGAAATCACAATAAATGAAACTCAACCATGGATGATGCTCTTTTGAGAGGCTTTATAATGAATTAAAGGAAGCAAAATGTATGACATTTTTGCTCACCACAACCTATCAAAAAGTGACCAACCACCCACATAAACAATACAAGAATCTAAATAAATACCAACCGATCGATGATGAAAAGTTACAAGAAAGAAAAATGGAATCATACGAAATTTGGAGCACGATTTTTATTAGCAAAGTAAGAAACTTAATCGATTAACCTAGATGATGTCGGAGTAAAAGATCATCAACTGTGAAAATATATTGTTGTATGTATTTTACTGGTGAAATTCAGAACCTTAGAGTCCAAGTTTTTCCCCCAGTTTTGAATTAACTATATATCGAAAGTTTCCACCTAAATGGTGGTGCCACTCTCTCAAGAGGAATATTATCCAAGTTCATACATGTAACTACCATAGATTTTATTCAACCGATGTATGACAACTAACACACCCTCCTCACACTCAAGAATGAACAATCTGGAGCATAAAGTTTACAAGACAACAAGTGGTAAAATTATGAATAATTCAACACATAACAGTGGAACATGAGTTCTGAACTCAACCCCAAAAACTAACTTAATAGAAGATGATTGTCAAGTTTTTATATGCAACTCCCAAAAATTTAATTTTACTAAAAATATATAAAGAGATAAAATAAAAAAAAGATTGATGGAACAAAAAGGGAAAACTTTAGGTTGTCCGTTCGCTACAATATTCAATATTATATAGGATCCCCATTTGGAGAAAAAAATGATTTCTATGCGTCCAAAGTAAGGATGAAAGCTTATGTTATATTTGATGCTCCAAATCGTGCTATATTTTATTCAAACAAATTATATTTACACAAATTATTAAAAATTAAATGAATTAAATACCATGAATGAACAAAATAAAATTAATCATTGATAAAACATTTGATTCAAATATTTGAAGAATGACATGTTTTTTCGTTTGTCACTAATAAATATTAATCTTCGTACATCATTTGGATTAATGTATTTGAAGAATGCTCGTGTCTCGTAAACCTAAATGTTGAATTTCGATCGATATTTGCTGGCACACAAATCAATTGCTGCAAAATGTGAAGAAACTTAAGATTACGAACATCTTGCTCAAGAAAAGGAAGGTGATCAGTAAACAATTTAGTAGAACAAATATATCTCATTGGACATTCACTTTTTGTTGCTAATATTACCATCCAATTAACCCAATCCATAAAAGCATGCATTTTGTGACCATATTGGCCGGCATTGCTTCAATATCATATTTGTGTTCCAGTTGATTTCTTGTTTGTTTACATGAAGCAGGAAAAAGGTTAAATTCGATGCCAACATGGGCACCAAGATACCAACTCAGAAGAACCAGTTCAGAAGCATAAAAAAACTCCCTCCTCCAATCTAGCAAGCCAAAATACTTAATTATACCATCATCAAAATACTTCATTATATATAATCATAAACAATAAAACCCATTTACTAGAACATTGTACTGAATTTTCAATCTGCAATGCGTAGTGGCTTTCTACAGATTGATTAGTACGTAATAGGTACATATTACATTGCTATTATCCTAGAATAACTAAGTGCATCTACAAGCAATGAATACTAAATCATTTTTAAGAACTTCACAATATCTTCCTATCACAGAGCCTCGTCGGTAAACCAATCTCTGCATCTCAAACACATGAGAGGCAGCGTGTCACAGAAGTCAAATATTTGGTTCAAGATCAAATTCATTCGAACATGGTGAGCATCAATAACTCAAATATTTAGTTTATGACCGACCACTCGAAAACAAACTACAGAATCACATTCGTAGTTAAAACTGAATTAAACTAACTGCAATATGTTTCTTAGAATAACGATGGACCATTATGTTCACAAAAAAGAAAATAGAGATGTCTAATTGAAGAGATCACGGATCATTTTGCAAGTCCACGGTTATCTTGAGTACCCACATTTATGAAGCGAAATAAAATATATTGTGTTGTGTATGATGAAATTATATGGTAACATGAAAGCAAAGAAATTTCAAAAACCATTTGGTTTCAAGGGAAAAAGGAACTGCAACAATTAAGAAAATTCAAGAATACCATCACTTTATTGTTAAAACTTCATTTAGAAAATATACAGAGGTCAGTTAAACTCACACATTTGAGGACAGGTGAGTTCTGCAAAGAGGGATTGAGCTTCTGCAGATTATAGGACTCCAGAATTTTCTATACCTGAAGTTGTCAAGGATAAGAGAGAACCAAGTTATATCTCTATCGTACACAACAGTTTCTTAAATAGGAAGCTGAATTAAGAAAAACGGTATGCATTGTCTTCATGTCCTTGATGAAAGGGATTTCCAAGATAAAGCAAATTTGTGAAAAAACCCAATAAAACCAGAAAATCAAATTATATGGCGTTAATCGCCATTTTAAAAATAAATAACTTACAAAATTAGGTTGACCATTGACCAAAATTCAAATCATCTCTTTGTTGCATCAATAAACATAGCTCGAGTCCAATGTTCCACATCTTCATTTTGTGATGGAGGAGGAGGAAAAGTCGGGTGTTCAATGATATCCCATCCTTCAATTAAGTTTTCGCTCTTTCCCGTATCAAAAAACTCATTACCATAAAGAAAACTGGCAGCAGAGCTTGGAAGATAATTATCATATGCAGTTCTCTGCAATAAAGAAATCAGCTTCATGTAACTTGCAATACACAATGAGCTATACGAGACTCTTCCATAGAATCATTTTCACGGAACTGAAGACAACATAACTTCTTCCATTCAACTGAAGACAACATAACTTCTTCCATTCAATCAGCATCAATCAAAAAGACTGAAATGTCAGAAAGACTAAACCGCATCATTCCATTCTCTACATTTATGACACAATAATATATATCCTTAGGATAGATATTTTGACAAAAGAATCATAAGAAGATATGCATTTCTAGTACAACATTGATTTTCGCTCAACTACATATTTGAAGTTGAAAACGAATCCACCGACAGGCAAAAGAATAGATGATGTGCATGACCACTTATATGTTCAATCATCCTAGAACGACCATTTGTAACCATAAATCCTATTGTTATAGAGGAACAATAATTTATATTTTTGTCTGCAATTTGAATGATAACTGTCAGCAAGCTAGTAAAGAGATTGGAAATGGATTACAACAGCATGATATGAATCTGTGTCCATTTGTGAAAACAGGATCTGATCCATTAAATACATGGAGTGTAGGTTACTAGATATTAAAATATCAGACCCTAGACACATTTTGCTAGAGTTCCTTGACCAAACAATAAGCTGCAGAGGAAGCAAACGTTAAATGCATCCAGCTTTAAACATATTAATGAATCAAGTTACAGAAACTTTTTTGTCGGGAGGCGAACTTGTGACAAGCAAGGAAAAAACCATACATTCTTCTTGGCTAAATAAGAAAAACGGAAAAGGGAAAACAAATTCAACCCCAATTTAAAAGATGGAATAAAGCCAAATTTATAAAGCAAACATAGGAAAGTCAGCAGTAGAAGAGTTGGCTTGTGATATCTGATTATCCAAATCATAACAAACTTACTTTAACATAGAGCTTACTCGCAAGCAACTTAAAGTGGTTGATCGCAAAGGTTAACAAAGAAGCACGGAATACAAAATGAAGAAAAAACTCGCGAGTGGGAAAAAGATTATAAATCTGGAAGCAATTACTGGCAACCAATATCACATTTCCTACTATCTGCATGATGTTGCAGCTATAGACTATAGCTATACTTTTCTCATTGCCATATTGATCAGAATAAGTGGAAACATCTTGAAAAAATCAATTGGTGCTTAAACACATACTGCTACGGGCACCCCATGGGCACTTTCTATTAACGTGCTTGCCGAAACAGCTGACTCCACATTCCACACGGACTTGCCCACTTGTTGGCCTTGCTTGGGTGATCTGCAAATTGAATAAAAAAAAGAAACATAATGCAACTTTTTCCAATTACATTGTCCAAAAATTAAGGATCATGTAAACAAAATTCGTTGTGACAATATGATTCTGCCAAGTTCATATTCACATAGGTAAGTTTTAGGTGTAAATGCCATATCAAGCGGTTTCATGGGCTAATATTTGATCAGAACATTGAGAATAATGACAGATGAATTGAACTTACTTCAGTTTTCTACACAAGGGTAAATAAATCGATAACCGAGAGGAAAGTTCAAGTCTTGTACCTTGATGATGTTGTTCTCAAAGATAAAACAGCTCGAACCTCCTTGGAAGAAGAGAGTGTAGCCAGCAACCTTGCAAATGCCNATACTTTTAGCATAAAAAGTAATATTTTTTCATAGATGACCCAAATGATCCGTCTCACAAAATACAACCTGTGAAATCTTATCACACAAATTTTTCCATAAATTGAATTATTCAATGGTTGCAATTCAGATATTAGTCACATTTGATCTCATGCAAAGGGCTGTCGACTCCTTGTAAATATAAAGATTATTTTTTTATGTCAAATTATTTTATTTAAATTTATTTTAAAAATTTGTAGTTTCAAAAACTTTCTAACCGAATCGTACGTCACAATTTGGTTTTAATTTTATGAAAAAAATCATCAAACCACATCGTGACCATCTTAAGTGAGAGATGTGCTATAAATCATACATACTTCTTTCTTAGATTTAAAAGAAATTAACTTTTAATACCAAGTTTATTGAACATATAATGTTAAATTCAAATTTGTAAAAAAAAAAAACCTCAGTAAGCATTAACACGAGACTATCGTTTTAAAGAAAAATAATCACATCGTATCACTACATTATCATTTTTTTTAATCTTTAAATAAAAATTCACTAATAAAAAAATATTTACAAATATAGTGGACATACCCAGACAAGATTACAAAATATTGAAGAGCCTAGAGTCTGAAGTGCAAAATCTTAAGAAGATATGCCATATAAACATACAAAGATATTCTCCATTTTTTGTAGGATATCAAAACCTGCATATGCTATTTTTCAGTACGCACTGATATACCTGTGTTAAAGATATTCTAGCTCTTTGATCTTAAGAACATCATCATGATCATAGATCGTTTTTCCATTAAAAAGATGCATATATTTATAGAAACTTTTGAAATTTTCTCCAACCAAGCATACATACACATCTACAATATGCCAAACTCCCATTCACTTACAGACTTATTAAGAATTATACTTAAAATTGATAAATAAACTATACACACACCCACAAAGGCCATAAACTAAGTGAAACACAACTACAAATAGTGTACATGAGCGCTGAACTGCCAATTAACTAGCTGCTCAATGTCATAATGTAGAAAATGGGAAGGCTATTGGAGCCCCAGGCGACCGCACCATAGAGAGTTGAGAGCCCAAAGACGTTGAAAATACTCGCCGAATATAAGCAAGCCTTTCGTTGCTTGGTGTGTCGTCAATATACGAGACCTTTGCTCTAGAGTTTGCTCTCGAAGGTTGTCCGCATGTAGCACGAACCTTTCGAGTGATTCCAACTTTTCGATTGACGAAAGCATCTGAGCACCATAATTTCCAGCTCCAGCAGCAAGATATGTGAAGCCCTGTAGTTTGCTGAAGCTTCTCCACTCCTAGTGATAGAGCATCCTCGGCTTGCACGCACGAATGTCTCAACATGCGAACCTTAACGACTTGCTGCTCGTCCAGCTAGCCCAAGTTGAGACATCACAACCTGATTATCGAGTTTCACAGACTCAAAAATAAGTTACCAAACACTAGTTGAATAAAGATGTTGAATGGAACAGCTAGTCTGGATGTTACATTTACAAGAGTAGATGGTCTGAACCCTCCTATTCAAAGGAAGAACCGCTCGACCGAGGTCTTCCATGCTCCGTGCACTATGTAGAACGCATCGGTCCTGGCGACGTCTCGTTTCATACCAAAGAGGTTTCGATAATGGTTTAGTACATTATGTACTATCATTCTCAGCTTTGGTTCACTAACTGGTAATTGTAGAACATTTCTTAGCTCGGAAATTTTTCGTACTTGCTCCTCAATCCAGTTCCCGTATTCACCTCAAACGCTGTGATTCCTGCACATTCATCAGTATCACACCATTAAGGCAAAACACAAGAAAATTATGACCTAATTCATAGGTCCATATATTTCGATACTTGCCGTTGATCTATAAGGTAACAGTCCCTACAACGAAAATGTAGACCATAAATCTGTTGTGTAATAAGCTTTTTGACATGTTGCCCTTTTCGGGAGTCTCCGGATCTATACAGGGACAAAATATTACATTGCACCAGATTATAATATATACCTGCTGTCTAGCTTGTTCGAGTTCGAGTTGAAACCGCGCCAGCTTCAAACGACTCGTTAAAATAAAATCTTCTGATCCAAACACAACTAATAAGTAATTTTGGGAGTAAAATATTAAATTTAAAACCTTATAAATTTATTATATAAAATTATAGAGTATGATAAATCGTTCCATGCACGACCGGATTTTAATTTCTTTCGTGGGTGCAACAATAAGTGCTTCCCACATTTCCCAAAACTTCTGGGCATAACTTATTTTTTAATGCCACCACCACCATACCTTTTGTAGTCGGACATTTTGGAAAAAAGGTAACTTGGTTATATATTTATATTCTTAGCTGTGAAGAAATTAAGTTGACACAAAATGGAAAATTTTATGGCCATTAATCAGTTGTAACCAACAACAAGATGTCACTCTTCTTATTATGTGAAAGGAGCGTTTGATCCATAGACCAATATAACATTAAAGTTTGAAATTGTATGAAAATTTTGGACTTCCATTAGTATCAACGTCCTTGGTCATCAACAACTGGCTAATGTTTCGACGGGTACTATTGGCTCAGGCTCAGGCTCGGGCTCAGACTCAGGCGGGTCATGACTAGCTTTATCGTTTGACTAAATTCGACACACTTGGTTCGAGTTTGATACTAACTTGAAAGGTAGTCGAGATCTCAGAGTTCGAAACTGAATAGCTAGTTAGTCTTATCAAATCCTTGGACGTATGATCTCGAGAAGTAAGTTGTCGACAGCTCTTCTTTCAGGGTTTATTTTGTCTTCTGGGAAACATGGGTCTTTTGAGCCAAAGAAAAAAAAAAGATAGTATCGGTGTTATTGCAATTGCACTCTGAAAGGGAAATCACAATAAATGAAACTCAACCATGGATGATGCTCTTTTGAGAGGCTTTATAATGAATTAAAGGAAGCAAAATGTATGACATTTTTGCTCACCACAACCTATCAAAAAGTGACCAACCACCCACATAAACAATACAAGAATCTAAATAAATACCAACCGATCGATGATGAAAAGTTACAAGAAAGAAAAATGGAATCATACGAAATTTGGAGCACGATTTTTATTAGCAAAGTAAGAAACTTAATCGATTAACCTAGATGATGTCGGAGTAAAAGATCATCAACTGTGAAAATATATTGTTGTATGTATTTTACTGGTGAAATTCAGAACCTTAGAGTCCAAGTTTTTCCCCCAGTTTTGAATTAACTATATATCGAAAGTTTCCACCTAAATGGTGGTGCCACTCTCTCAAGAGGAATATTATCCAAGTTCATACATGTAACTACCATAGATTTTATTCAACCGATGTATGACAACTAACACACCCTCCTCACACTCAAGAATGAACAATCTGGAGCATAAAGTTTACAAGACAACAAGTGGTAAAATTATGAATAATTCAACACATAACAGTGGAACATGAGTTCTGAACTCAACCCCAAAAACTAACTTAATAGAAGATGATTGTCAAGTTTTTATATGCAACTCCCAAAAATTTAATTTTACTAAAAATATATAAAGAGATAAAATAAAAAAAAGATTGATGGAACAAAAAGGGAAAACTTTAGGTTGTCCGTTCGCTACAATATTCAATATTATATAGGATCCCCATTTGGAGAAAAAAATGATTTCTATGCGTCCAAAGTAAGGATGAAAGCTTATGTTATATTTGATGCTCCAAATCGTGCTATATTTTATTCAAACAAATTATATTTACACAAATTATTAAAAATTAAATGAATTAAATACCATGAATGAACAAAATAAAATTAATCATTGATAAAACATTTGATTCAAATATTTGAAGAATGACATGTTTTTTCGTTTGTCACTAATAAATATTAATCTTCGTACATCATTTGGATTAATGTATTTGAAGAATGCTCGTGTCTCGTAAACCTAAATGTTGAATTTCGATCGATATTTGCTGGCACACAAATCAATTGCTGCAAAATGTGAAGAAACTTAAGATTACGAACATCTTGCTCAAGAAAAGGAAGGTGATCAGTAAACAATTTAGTAGAACAAATATATCTCATTGGACATTCACTTTTTGTTGCTAATATTACCATCCAATTAACCCAATCCATAAAAGCATGCATTTTGTGACCATATTGGCCGGCATTGCTTCAATATCATATTTGTGTTCCAGTTGATTTCTTGTTTGTTTACATGAAGCAGGAAAAAGGTTAAATTCGATGCCAACATGGGCACCAAGATACCAACTCAGAAGAACCAGTTCAGAAGCATAAAAAAACTCCCTCCTCCAATCTAGCAAGCCAAAATACTTAATTATACCATCATCAAAATACTTCATTATATATAATCATAAACAATAAAACCCATTTACTAGAACATTGTACTGAATTTTCAATCTGCAATGCGTAGTGGCTTTCTACAGATTGATTAGTACGTAATAGGTACATATTACATTGCTATTATCCTAGAATAACTAAGTGCATCTACAAGCAATGAATACTAAATCATTTTTAAGAACTTCACAATATCTTCCTATCACAGAGCCTCGTCGGTAAACCAATCTCTGCATCTCAAACACATGAGAGGCAGCGTGTCACAGAAGTCAAATATTTGGTTCAAGATCAAATTCATTCGAACATGGTGAGCATCAATAACTCAAATATTTAGTTTATGACCGACCACTCGAAAACAAACTACAGAATCACATTCGTAGTTAAAACTGAATTAAACTAACTGCAATATGTTTCTTAGAATAACGATGGACCATTATGTTCACAAAAAAGAAAATAGAGATGTCTAATTGAAGAGATCACGGATCATTTTGCAAGTCCACGGTTATCTTGAGTACCCACATTTATGAAGCGAAATAAAATATATTGTGTTGTGTATGATGAAATTATATGGTAACATGAAAGCAAAGAAATTTCAAAAACCATTTGGTTTCAAGGGAAAAAGGAACTGCAACAATTAAGAAAATTCAAGAATACCATCACTTTATTGTTAAAACTTCATTTAGAAAATATACAGAGGTCAGTTAAACTCACACATTTGAGGACAGGTGAGTTCTGCAAAGAGGGATTGAGCTTCTGCAGATTATAGGACTCCAGAATTTTCTATACCTGAAGTTGTCAAGGATAAGAGAGAACCAAGTTATATCTCTATCGTACACAACAGTTTCTTAAATAGGAAGCTGAATTAAGAAAAACGGTATGCATTGTCTTCATGTCCTTGATGAAAGGGATTTCCAAGATAAAGCAAATTTGTGAAAAAACCCAATAAAACCAGAAAATCAAATTATATGGCGTTAATCGCCATTTTAAAAATAAATAACTTACAAAATTAGGTTGACCATTGACCAAAATTCAAATCATCTCTTTGTTGCATCAATAAACATAGCTCGAGTCCAATGTTCCACATCTTCATTTTGTGATGGAGGAGGAGGAAAAGTCGGGTGTTCAATGATATCCCATCCTTCAATTAAGTTTTCGCTCTTTCCCGTATCAAAAAACTCATTACCATAAAGAAAACTGGCAGCAGAGCTTGGAAGATAATTATCATATGCAGTTCTCTGCAATAAAGAAATCAGCTTCATGTAACTTGCAATACACAATGAGCTATACGAGACTCTTCCATAGAATCATTTTCACGGAACTGAAGACAACATAACTTCTTCCATTCAACTGAAGACAACATAACTTC
Source organism: Primulina huaijiensis (assembly GCF_012295235.1). Classification (NCBI taxonomy): domain Eukaryota; kingdom Viridiplantae; phylum Streptophyta; class Magnoliopsida; order Lamiales; family Gesneriaceae; genus Primulina; species Primulina huaijiensis. The sequence goes on from NC_133321.1 coordinate 14,058,939, forward strand.
TTCCATTCAATCAGCATCAATCAAAAAGACTGAAATGTCAGAAAGACTAAACCGCATCATTCCATTCTCTACATTTATGACACAATAATATATATCCTTAGGATAGATATTTTGACAAAAGAATCATAAGAAGATATGCATTTCTAGTACAACATTGATTTTCGCTCAACTACATATTTGAAGTTGAAAACGAATCCACCGACAGGCAAAAGAATAGATGATGTGCATGACCACTTATATGTTCAATCATCCTAGAACGACCATTTGTAACCATAAATCCTATTGTTATAGAGGAACAATAATTTATATTTTTGTCTGCAATTTGAATGATAACTGTCAGCAAGCTAGTAAAGAGATTGGAAATGGATTACAACAGCATGATATGAATCTGTGTCCATTTGTGAAAACAGGATCTGATCCATTAAATACATGGAGTGTAGGTTACTAGATATTAAAATATCAGACCCTAGACACATTTTGCTAGAGTTCCTTGACCAAACAATAAGCTGCAGAGGAAGCAAACGTTAAATGCATCCAGCTTTAAACATATTAATGAATCAAGTTACAGAAACTTTTTTGTCGGGAGGCGAACTTGTGACAAGCAAGGAAAAAACCATACATTCTTCTTGGCTAAATAAGAAAAACGGAAAAGGGAAAACAAATTCAACCCCAATTTAAAAGATGGAATAAAGCCAAATTTATAAAGCAAACATAGGAAAGTCAGCAGTAGAAGAGTTGGCTTGTGATATCTGATTATCCAAATCATAACAAACTTACTTTAACATAGAGCTTACTCGCAAGCAACTTAAAGTGGTTGATCGCAAAGGTTAACAAAGAAGCACGGAATACAAAATGAAGAAAAAACTCGCGAGTGGGAAAAAGATTATAAATCTGGAAGCAATTACTGGCAACCAATATCACATTTCCTACTATCTGCATGATGTTGCAGCTATAGACTATAGCTATACTTTTCTCATTGCCATATTGATCAGAATAAGTGGAAACATCTTGAAAAAATCAATTGGTGCTTAAACACATACTGCTACGGGCACCCCATGGGCACTTTCTATTAACGTGCTTGCCGAAACAGCTGACTCCACATTCCACACGGACTTGCCCACTTGTTGGCCTTGCTTGGGTGATCTGCAAATTGAATAAAAAAAAGAAACATAATGCAACTTTTTCCAATTACATTGTCCAAAAATTAAGGATCATGTAAACAAAATTCGTTGTGACAATATGATTCTGCCAAGTTCATATTCACATAGGTAAGTTTTAGGTGTAAATGCCATATCAAGCGGTTTCATGGGCTAATATTTGATCAGAACATTGAGAATAATGACAGATGAATTGAACTTACTTCAGTTTTCTACACAAGGGTAAATAAATCGATAACCGAGAGGAAAGTTCAAGTCTTGTACCTTGATGATGTTGTTCTCAAAGATAAAACAGCTCGAACCTCCTTGGAAGAAGAGAGTGTAGCCAGCAACCTTGCAAATGCCTCAAAAGTAGAGACTTCCTGGGGAACTTCTAAAGACAATGAATTATAACAGTATGCAGTTATGCATGCCACACTTCTCTTGAGAAGTGATATGCCTTTCTGTAAATCCTTATGCGTTTCAACTGAATGAGGAAAACCAGATGAATATTTGAAACTATTACTGCCAGAGGAATCTAAACGAGGTCTCCTCTCTGACTCCATTGAAGCTACACCAAAACTACTAGAGCTTTTCTCAGACCATGAAGTGTCACCACCAGTGGAGCAAAATTGTTGGCCCGGAATAAAAAGAGGATATTCACTGCATAATAGAAAATTTTGAGTGAAGGATAGCAGTTATCAGTTTATTTAGTTTACTATATAAACACAAAGCTAATACCATCTGGACGATGGACGAGCGTCCCAATATGAGTCCCGCTGCCATATTCGAGAACATGAACCCTGACACAATAGTCAATAACCAAACATAAGAACTCCAGTTACTCGCCAAAACATAAAAATAACCCACCCTCCAAATAAATGAGGTAAGAAAAAAAAACTCCAAGATTACAAATAACAAGTGCATCTGGTAGCTTTCAAAAGAAAACCACAAGAATATCGAAAAAAATCAATCATCATTTTTGAATCTCAGATTTGAGCAAGCACCGATTTTTGTATCTCAGGTTTGATCAAGTGCCAAGATTTGAACAGTTAAGAATTGGCCATGCAAATTCAAGCAATGTTCAGTAGTTTTACATGCTTTATCAATCATCCACACCCAATTTTTCCAAGCAAAATTTAAACTATGATCATTATGATAGGTATTCATAAATTTTGAAACTTTGCTATACACTGTTTCACTGATGAGCATACTTCAATTAAATTTCCTTAAAAGATCAGAGTGCAGAGAAAGTACTTCTGAACATACCGCAAATCCTGAGTTATGAAGCGCAGGGACACAAATGCAGCGAACAAGAAGATTTATAAGATGCACCATGTATCTGTGTCATCAAACATTGAGCAAAACAAGTTGGTAAATCACAAAACATTAAGAAACCAAACTATAATGCCATTTTCACTTCAGAATAATGTCAATTTCCTGCACATATTGAGCCATGCAGATTATTATTTTTTCCCAAACAAGCATTCATAGACAGTTGGAAACTCAAAAACCTTATTCTGATTTAATAAAAAAACTAATTCCGGATTAGCCAAGAACCTAGTTCTCCAATGGTTTGACATGGCTTTTATGACCCATGGAAGAGAGAGAGAGAGAATCTACTTAGTAGTTATAACTTTCATTGTAATAATTTCTGTAAAATATGCATGGATACATTACTTAGAGTGTGAATTTTACCCCAAAGAAGCAGCAAGCTCTGCAGATGGAACTGAATGAGGATCTAAGCCTCTTGGCAAGCGTGCATTGCAAATAGAATCATAATCTCCTTTGTTTCCATCTTTTCTCTCCTCTTCTACATTCACCTTATGTAAATATATGACATCTAATGGTTAAAAAAAATACCAACTTTATGGAGAAAACTCGGATAGAACTGCTGCAATTGCTTGGGCATGATATTGACAGCAACCACTGCATATATTTAGTTACTCACACAAATGCAAAAGAAATACAGCTTGGCAAAACAAATATAAAAAATTTATAGGTAATACTGCTGCTGAGTGTTGATTAATAGAACCTGAAAAGGTAGGACAACTAATAAGGATTAAAGAGTTCACATAAATTATACAAACCTACAAAGTTGACAATAACAAGACCATCTAACATATCATAATCGATAGACTTTAGAAGACAATCACACATAAAATTAGTTTGAACACAGTAAAAGGGACCATCCGTGCATTGCTGTTCTAGAAAACAGTAATCTTAAAATGTTTACAGGTGTTTGGATGTTAGTGATTGAAATCAGTAAATAAAATGCCTAAGCTGAATCCTGTATACGCTAATGACTGCCTCCGCCAAATGGAAGATCTATTCACCCATAAGAAAAGCACAACAATGTAGCGTAAAATAAATTTTCCAAGTACCCGGCTTTGAGGAAACAACTTGCATATTTGTTTTATGATGACGGCTTGCTTATGAAGGCGCTCAGATGTAATAGCCATCTAAAATTCAGAAATCTGGAGCATTAATCTTAGTTGATATACAGCATGTTAGCTAGAAAATTTTCATTGAGATTAAATAAAGAATGAATCTTGAAAAATTTATTGAAACCACTTCAGACTGAGTCTTACATGTCCCAATTTCTGTGTGCAGATAAGGTTAGGGTAATATTTTTCAAGTTGATCCACCTGATTCTTTTCCAACTGCGATTACATGTGAAAACAAAATTCACTTAATTAATCTGGTAAGTAATTCTAATAACTTGAGAAGGAAAGACTTTGAAAAGGATATGTGAGCTAAAACAGCCATCAAAGGTAAAGGAAGGAGCAATGCTGTCATACCGTATTCTTTGCTGATTGAAGTAACTCATATTTGACTTTAAGATCATGAGATATCTTCTCCATCTTAGCCTTTCCTACATATAATCATTTATTCTTAACTGTAACATGACATAAGTTCAAAAGCATGTGCAACTGACATTACATGTTATCAAAATCGAAGACAATGGACCTGTTGAAACTTGTTCTTTACAAAGTTGAAGATTATCTCTCAACCTCGTCAAGTTCTCATTCTGAAGGACCCTCCACCTGTGTTGATCATCAGCCTTGCCCTGAAAATGTTTTATTTCAGCCAAAATTTGAAGAACAATATAAGGTGTCGCAAAAGTTGCTAGCCCAGTTAAATAAGACAAGAATCGCAAAAAAAAAACAGAGAAAATGTTATGACTTTAACCCTTAAGATTCAAGATCCACGAAAGTGTTCATCTCAAAAGAACTAAGTTTTAGGTAGGTGAATTTCTTGAACTTAAATTTTAAAGTCACCCACCTATCCAGAAGCCAAAGCCAGCGCGCTGTTCTGTACTGTTTTCACTCAACTACAAATATTAGGTTCATACACCTTAATTCATTTTGTAATGTGAATACCAAAATTATTATAAAACTGATCTGTTGTAACTCTTTGCATGTAGTCTCTTCTCTTACATCGGCTTCCAACAACTGAGTTAACGATAAACCTTAAGCCCGAGAAGAAAGGCCTCTCAAACTTAAGTAACGCTCTATAGTTTTTTATAGAGCCGGAATGGAATGATAAGTTAACATGCCACGAGTCATGAAACATGAACATACAAAACGAAATAGCATCACACTGCAGTGATCTAAGTCTGGACAACTCCTTATATAAACTTTTCAAATTAGTTGCATCCCACCATGTTCTCCAGTGTGGTTCAAACCACAAGTTCATACAGTTTTGCCAAAAATTAAAATAACAATTGTAGCTTTTCAATCTAGCTTCTCATCTATACATTCATTTTTCAAATTATTCGACATGTGTTTGTTGATACCTAATCATTGATGCACAGGACCAAATCCTTTCATTGGCACAAACCTCTTGATCTAGTGGCACCAACTCTCCCAAATATGATAGAGGTCTCGAGTGCAAGACCCATATATCCCGACCCGAAGCTCAAAAGAAGATAAAAGATCAAACCCATTCATTACAGAGCAGATAAAGATTTGAACATAGTCATATCACGGATAAAGATCAGAAAACCATAACTAAGGAAATAAAACAACAATGATCAAGCCCGTGAACAAAGCTAATAAAAAAGGAAAAAAAATTATGTGGTCGAGTAATGCTATTGGACATAATATACATTCCAAGTTACACATTTTAAAGGGATTTGTCAGTAGATCCTTTCTCACTTCAACAATCGATATAATTTTGTGGATTTGATGCTTACGTTTACAAAAACATTATTAAAAAAATCAAAGCTAAACTGTACTTTTATAAAAATTAAAGCTTGGCCACAACTATGTTAATTCACATCCGTCAATCCTCAGTCAAAATTATTTCTTGCATGCCCACCAGTAAGGGTCAATACATACCTTGGCCACGAGAACTTGAGTCAATTTCGAATACAGAGCGTCCCTCTTACTCTTCAACAATCTCAGATGACAATTGTACTCATTCAATCTGAATATATCGCACCATAAACCAATCGATTCGAGAATAACAATAAACGTAACACCACAAATAAAACATCAATTTTTTTTGCTTATTTCACAAAAAATGGAGCATTTGGGTGAAGTTCACCTATAATTAACGCAAATAGTGCAAATTGAAGAGAGGTTGGGGTTCTCGCAGAGAGCACAGCAACTCGATTTCCTCGTGGCTTTCATCATCTGAAGGTTACGTAAGGTTCAAGGTAAGCGAAGCTAATTTTCGTCACTTGCCGGACCTAATGCACAAGTACAGACGCTAAGAGACTCCTTAGATTACGAGATTCGTGATTTGTTTGGTAAAAAAACTATAAATAATTTTATAAATTCTCTCTTAAATCTCAGTTTTATCACTTTAACTTTTATTGAATTTAAAATAAAATTTTGTTATATATTTTTATTATAATATAAAAAACAAAAATATTAAGATNAATTCATAGTATTATATCTATTTTCATAATTTTAACAATAAAATCTTAAAATATCGAAGACATTAATATCTTTAAGTTATTTAAAATAATTTCATTCAAACACTTTAATAATTTATTTTTAAAATAAGACTTCACACTTTGTAAGATTATAAAACAACTTAAAAGATCTGAAAACTTATAAGCTGTTTTAAATAAGTTTAGTTATACACTCTTTATATAATTTTATTTAATGATTTATTTTTGAAAATACAGTTTTTCGCTGAAAAAAATCATGGTTAAGGAATCATACAAGTTATTAAGAAAGCAAATATAACATTCTAGCTTTATATTACCTTTGAGTATGTCTCTTGTGAAACGATATCACGAATCTTTATCTGTGAGACAGATCAACCCTATCGATATTCACAAAAAAAGTAATATTCTTAATATAAAAAATAATATTTTTTCATAAATGACCCAAATAAAAGATCTGTCTCATAAAATACGACCCATGAAACCGTCTCACACAAGATTTTGTCATTATTTTTTGCTCGAGTTTTATTATAAATATAGTTATTTATTATTATGTTATTATATAATCTATTTATTATCATCATATTTCATCTCACAAATTAAAAGTTCGTCGACCTAATGAAGATAAAAATTATTTGTCTGATTATACTTCAACTACATATGTTTAAATTATAAATTTTGGATAAGTTAAATTCATTTATACAGATAATTCTAATAAGAAAATAAATTTTATTTTAACAGTATGCAGTTATGCATACCACAATTCTCTTGATAAGTTAAATTCATTTATACAGAAACCTTGCAAATGCTTCAAAAGTAGAGACTTCCTGGGGAACTTCTAAAGACAATGAATTATAACAGTATGCAGTTATGCATGCCACACTTCTCTTGAGAAGTGATATGCCTTTCTGTAAATCCTTATGCGTTTCAACTGAATGAGGAAAACCAGATGAATATTTGAAACTATTACTGCCAGAGGAATCTAGACAAGGTCTCCTCTCTGACTCCATTGAAGCTAAACCAAAACTACTAGAGCTTTTCTCAAACCATGAAATGTCACCACCAGTGGAGCAAAATTGTTGGCCCGGAATAAAAAGAGGATATACACTGCATAATGGAAAATTTTGAGTGAAGGATAGCAGTTATCATTTTATTTAGTTTATTATATAAACACAAAGCTAATACCATCTGGAGGATGGACGAGCGTCCCAATATGAGTCCCGCTGCCATATTCGAGAACATGAACCCTGACACAATAGTCAATAACCAAACATAAGAACTCCAGTTACTCGCCAAAACATAAAAATAACCCACCCTCCAAATAAATGAGGTAAGAAAAAAAAACTCCAAGATTACAAATAACAAGTGCATCTGGTAGCTTTCAAAAGAAAACCACAAAAATATCGAAAAAAATCAAGCATCATTTTAAAATCTCAGATTTGATCAAAGCACCATTTATCTCCATGTGCCAAGATTTGAACAGTTAAGTATTGACCATGCAAATTCAAGCAATGTTCAGTAGTTTTACATGCTTTATCAATCATCCACACCCAATTTTTCCAAGCAAAATTTAAACTATGATCACTATGATAGGTATTTATAAATTTTGAAACTTTGCTATACGCTGTTTCGCTGATGAGCATACTTCAATTAAATTTCCTTAAAAGATCAGAGTGCAGAGAAAGTACTTCTGAACATACCGCAAATCCTGAGTTATGAAGCGCAGGGACACAAATGCAGCGAACAAGAAGATTTATAAGATGCACCATGTATCTGTGTCATCAAACATTGAGCAAAACAAGTTGGTAAATCACAAAACATTAAGAAACCAAACTATAATGCCATTTTCACTTCAGAATAATGTCAATTTCCTGCACATATTGAGCCATGCAGATTATTATTTTTTCCCAAACAAGCATTCATAGACAGTTGGAAACTCAAAAACCTTATTCTGATTTGATAAAAAAAAAACTAATTCTGGATTAGCCAAGAACCTAGTTCTCCAATGGTTTGACATGGCTTTTATGACCCACGGAAGAAGACAGAGACAGAGAGAGATTCTACTTAGTAGTTATAACTTTCATTGTAATTATTTCGGTAAAATATACATGGATACATTACTTAGAGTGTGAATTTTACCCCAAAGAAGCAGCAAGCTCTGCAGATGGAACTGAATGAGGATCTAAGCCTCTTGGCAAGCGTGCATTGCAAATAGAATCATAACTCTCCTCTTCTACATTCACCTTATATAAAAATATGACATATAATGGTTAAAAAAATACCAACTTTATGAAGAAAACTCGGATAGAACTGCTGCAATTGCTTGGGCATGATATTGACAGCAACCACTGCATATATTTAGTTACTCACACAAATGCAAAAGAAATACAGCTTGGCAAAACAAATATAAAAAATTTATAGGTAATACTGCTGCTGAGTGTTGATTAATAGAACCTGAAAAGGTAGGACAACTAATAAGGATTCAAGAGTTCATATAAATTATACAAACCTACAAAGTTGACAATAACAAGACCATATACCATATCACAATCGATAGACTTTAGAAGACAATCACACATAAAATTACAGTTTGAACACAGTAAAAGGGACCATCCGTGCATTGCTGTTCTAGAAAACAGTAATCTTAAAATGTTTACAGGTGTTTGGATGTTAGTGATTGAAATCAGTAAATAAAATGCCTAAGCTGAATCCTGTATACGCTAATGACTGCCTCCGCCAAATGAAAGACCTACTCACTCACAAGAAAAGCACAACAATGTAGCGTAAAATTATTTTTTGAAGTACCCGGCTTTGAGGAAACAACTTGCATATTTGTTCTATGATGATGGATTGCTTACGAAGGCGCTCAGACGTAATAGCCATCTAAAATTCAGAAATCTGGAGCATTAATCTTAGTTGACATACAGCATGTTAGCTAGAAAATTTTGATTGAGATTAAATAAAGAATGAATCATGAAAAATTTATTGAAACCACTTTAGACTGAGTCTTACACGTTTCAATTTCTGTTTGCAGATAAGGTTAGGGTAATATTTTTCAAGTTGATCCACCTGACTCTTTTCCAACTGCGATTACATGTGAAAACAAAATTCACTTAATTAATCTGGTAAGTAATTCTAATAACTTGAGAAGGAAAGACTTTGAAAAGGATATGTGAGCTAAAACAGCCATCAAAGGTAAAGGAAGGAGCAATGCTGTCATACCGTATTCTTTGCTGATTGAAGTAACTCATATTTGACTTTAAGATCATGAGATATCTTCTCCATCTTAGCCTTTCCTACATATAATCATTTATTCTTAACTGTAACATGACATAAGTTCAAAAGCATGTGCAACTGACATTACATGTCATCAAAATCGAAGACAGTGGACCTGTGGAAACTTTTTCTTTACAAAGTCGAAGATTATCTCTCAACCTCGTCAAAATCTCATTCTGAAGGACCCTCCACCTGTGTTGATCATCAGCCTTGCCCTGAAAAATGTTTTATTTCAGCCAAAATTTGCAGAACAATATAAGGTGTCGCGAAAGTTGCTAGCCCAGTTAAAATTAGACAAGCATCGCAAAAAAAAAAAAAGAAACCAGAGAATATGTTATGACTTTAACTCTTAAGATTCAAGATCAACGAAAGTGTTCATCTAAAAAGAACTAAGTTTTAGGTAGGTGAATTTCTTGAACTTAAAATTTTAAAGTCACCCACCTATCCAGAAGCCAATGCCAGCGCACTGTTCTGGACTGTTTTCACTCAACTACAAATATTAGGTGCATACACCTTAATTCATTTTGTAATGTGAATACCAAAATGATTATAAAACTGATATGTTGTAACTCTTTGCGTGTAGTCTCTTCTGTTGCATCGGCTTCCAACAACTGAGTTAACAATAAACCTTAAACCCAAGAAGAAAGGCCTCTCAAACTTAAGTCACGCTCTATAGTTTTTTATAGAGCCGTAAAGGAATGATAAGTTAACATGCCACAAGTCATGAAACATGAACATACAAAACGAAATAACATCAAGCTGCAGTTATCTAAGTCTGGACAACTCCTTATATAAACTTTTCAAATTACTTGCATCCCACCATGTTCTCCAGTGATGAACCTCACGTTCATACAGTTTTGCCAAAAATTAAAATAACAATTGTAGCTTTTCAATCTAGCTTCTCATCTATACATTCATTTTTCAAATTATTCGACATGTGTTTGTTGATACCTAATCATTGATGCACAGGACCAATTACCAAATCCTTTCATTGCCACAAACCTCTTGATCTAGTGGCAGCAACTCTCCCAAATATTATAGAGGTCTCGAGTGCAAGACTCATATTTCCCGACCCGAAGCTCAAAAGAAGATAAAAGATCAAACCCATTCATTACAGAGCAGATAAAGATTTGAACATAGTCATATCACGGATAAAGATCAGAAAACCATAACTAAGGAAATAAAACAACAATGATCAAGCCCGTGAACAAAGCTAATAAAAAAGGAAAAAAAATTATGTGGTCGAGTAATGCTATTGGACATAATATACATTCCAAGTTACACATTTTAAAGGGATTTGTCAGTAGATCCTTTCTCACTTCAACAATCGATATAATTTTGTGGATTTGATGCTTACGTTTACAAAAACATTATTAAAAAAATCAAAGCTAAACTGTACTTTTATAAAAATTAAAGCTTGGCCACAACTATGTTAATTCACATCCGTCAATCCTCAGTCAAAATTATTTCTTGCATGCTCACCCGTAAGGGTCAATATATACCTTGGCCACGAGAACTTGAGTCAATTTCGAATACAGAGCGTCCCTCTTACTCTTCAACAATCTCAGATGACAATTGTACTCATTCAATCTGAATATATCGCACCAAAAACCAATCGATTCGAGAATAACAATTAAACGCAACACCGCAAATAAAACATCAATTTTTTTTTGCTTATTTCACAAAAAATGGAGCATTTTGGTGAGTTCACCTGTCATTAACGCAAATAGGGCAAATTGAAGCGAGGTTGGGGTTCTCACAGAGAGCACAGCAACTCGATTTCCTAGTGGCCTTCAATCAGGCATGCTTATCGGTTCCACCGGACCGGTTTCGGACCGGTTCCTACCGGTTATCGGTCCGGTGAACTTGGAACCGGTCCGAACCGGTTCGGAACCGGTTCCGAACCGGTTCCGGTTCCAAGTTCAAATACTTGGAACCAATCCGAACCAAGACCGGTTCGGCTTCTAATAAACCGGTTCCGGTTCGGTTCAAACCGGTTCCGAACTTTAATTTAATATATTTTACTATATAATTAAAATTAGTCATATTAATTGAGAATTTTTTATTTAGAATTTTGATTGCAAATAATTATGATTACATAAAAAAATTTTAACAGAATACCTTAAACATTTACTTTTACAATTGTTAATCTAAAATTCATCACGATTTATTAAAATATATTTAGAATATTCTGGATCTTCGTCGGAACTTGAGCTTTGGAATTCGTCGATCGCGCCAGAGGTCCTATTCTTTTTTTCTGCTGCAAACCAATCTTGTAGGCACGTTAGCATGGAAAGTGTTTCTGGCTTTAAATTAGTTCTTTGGTCACCAATGATTCTTCCACATACTGAAAATGCTGATTCGGAAGCTACACTTGAACTTTGAATGGGTAGGACATCTCTTGCAATTGCAGATAACACTGGATAAAGTTTAGAATTTACTTTCCACCAATCAAGAACATCGAAATTATCCGTAGTCTCAATATATTGACTTAGATAAATTTGGATCTCATTGTAATTGGTTGTTGTCACCGATTTTCCTTTGAACTTTTGTCGTTTCAAACTTTGAAAGAAGTTCAGTGCTCCACTTTTGCTCTTATATGTCGGCATCTCCTCCGACTGCGCACTCGGTTCATCACATTGTTCACTAGCATACAAATCAAACAATTCTTGGAGAGAATGCATGATTGACTTCTTTTGATCGTCAACATTCTTCCCAAGAAATTTAGCATAATATTCAAAGAACACGTCTAATCCTCCTTGATTTTGAGTAGGATCAAGTAATGTTGCTAAACCATGCACAATTGGGATAGTTTCCCAATATTTTAAAAATTTGTTTTCCATATTTGCAACAAAATCACGCATAATAGAATCATCGCGATATTCAATAAATTTATAAAACATATTGAAAAGCAAAGGTAGAAACATGGTTGAAGTAGGGTAGTTAATGCCAGAAAATTTTTCGGTTGCTTCTTTAAAAATTTCTAACAAAGAAACACATTTACTCAAAATATTCCAATCATCGTCTGTTAGCATTAAAGCTTGTGTTGTAATATTATTATAATACGGAGTAACTAAATCTTGAAAACGTAATAAAGTATGAAGCAAGTGATATAAAGAATTCCATCTAGTTTCAATAGGAAGAGGAAATTTTTTAAATTTAATTCCGGTTGATTCGACTAGTGCTTTCCAGTCACGTCCATATCTTCTTTCACGTAATAATTTCCCACATAATTTGAATTTTTCTATTACAGTGGACATTTGTTCATCACAAGCACATTTCACACATAAGTTGATAATATGACACGCACATCTAACATGAAGCAAATTACCTTCTAAAATTGGTTTTAGTGAATCTTTAAGATATTTAATTGCAAGAGTATTGGCACTCGCATTATCTAACGTTATCGACATTATTTTATTTTGTATGCCATAAATCTTAACAACATTTAAAACATATCTAGCTATAGTGTATGCGTTGTGAGACGATTCTAAATGATCTAGCTCTAAAATTCTTTTTTGCATAGTCCAAGTTTCGTCAATCCAATGACATGTAACAACAAGATATGATTCATATTTTAAATTAGTCCAAATATCAGTTGTCAAACTAACTCTACAAGAAATATTTGAAAGATGCGATTTTAGTGTTTCTTTATATTCTTTGTAAATATCAAAACAATATTTTTTAAGTGTGTGCCTAGAAATATTATGAAAACCAGGTTGAATAGTACTAGTAAATTCAACAAAACCTTCTTGTTCAGCTATTATAAAAGGTTGACAACATTTGGTAACAAACTTTACGATAGCTTTCCGAGAAATTTCTTTTATAATTGTAAAAGCTTTACCACTAAAAGGATTAATTTGTTGTTGTATTGGTTCCCTACCAAATGGTTGTAGCGTATCAGGGTCAAGTTTATGTACCTTAACTAAATGTTTTTTCAAAGTACCGGTACCACCGGAACCACCACCCGTTTTGTAAGAATACCTCGTTTTGCAAATTTTACAAACGGCAAAAGAGTTATTCGTACCTTGTTGTTCAATATCAAAGTGATCCCAAACTTTGCTTCGCTTTGCACGGGCTGTCGTCGTGCTCGTTGACATTGTGTTGCTTGCTCGAGTAGACGATGGCGTCCCTACATCTTTGTTGGGGAGTTCCATGGCTTCTTCATCCTCGTGACCAGGTTCAACTTCATCAAAGTCGGGAATGTAGCCAAAATGTTCACCAAAATCGGGAGCGTATTCGTCACGACCACCACGACGGTTTGAAGACGATGCCATTGAAATTCGAATATTTGTATGAGTAAATTGCGAAATATTAAATAAATAACAATAAAAATAATATGGATTATAGATAAAATTATAACACAATTATTGAATATATTTGGAGAAATGATAGCAAAGAAATATATTGATTGTAGAGAAATGAGAAGTTGAGAGAAAATTGATATGTGAAATATGAAAAATGACTTGTATTTATAGGTGATTTTGAGGGTTAAAAAATAAATATATATTTGCAATTTGACCCCCAAAATTGGGGGCCAAATTTAAAAAAAAAAAAAAACCATTTCAGTAGCCGTTGAAAAACGGCTACTGAAATGTTGGCTGCTGCAAATGTGCAGCCTTGGGCCAACGGCTGCATTTGCAGCCGTTGGCCCAAGTGCCTTTTTTCATTTTTTTTTTTTAAAATTCAATTGTCGGATCCGGGTCCGGTTTCGGGTCCGGTTCCGGGTCGGTTCCGGATACGTCCCGGAACCGGTTTGGAACCGGTTGAACCGGTTCAGAAAATACTGAACCGGTTCAACACACAAATTAATGGATTGTGTTTGGTTTCGGGTCCGGTTCTCACATACCGGATCCGGTTCCGGGCTTCTCGGACCGGTTCCGGGTCGGTTCAGGCCCGAACCGGTCCGTTAAGCATGCCTAGCCTTCATCATCTGAAAGGTTACGTAAGGTTCAAGGTAAGCGAAGCTAATTTTCGTCACTTGCCAGACTTAATAATGTACGAGTACTCACACATATAACCAAAGAGACCAGGGATAGCAATTGAGCTTGACTGTTTTGCCATCCTCATTTTCGAAGTTTATTCTCATCCTCGTATCCGTCGCGATCTTCGCTTTTTCATTCTCGAAACCCGAAATCATCGGGATCGAATTCTCATCCTCGCCTTCGTCTGGGTTTCAAAAATCAGTGTGCTTGGATGCTTAAAATTTTGGATTTTGATTTGGAAATAGAATTGGATTTGGAATTTATTCTTGTATCTGGTTTGAAATTTAAATATTTTATTTAGAATTCAATTTTTATTTGGAAAAAACAATATTTGAATTTAGAAATTTAAAAGTTTACTAAAATAATTTTAATTATTTTTTACATAAATCAATATTTAAAATAAATTATTCATATTATTTAAAGATTGAAAATTTAAAATTAATTTTATCATATATTTTCATGTATCATTTTAATTATATATTTGTATTAATTTTATCATATATTTTCCAACATCAGCGCCTTCGTCTCGCCCATCTTCGCCCAACACCAACCTCATCCTCGCCTCGCCATACATCGCCTCGCCCTGCCTCACCCTCGCCTGCAACTCCTTAGCGCAGCGCCACCCACGCCCGCAAGCACTCGCCCTGATCGGGCAGGTCGATCCTCGTAATTTTCGCAGCGATAAACATCGTTCGTTATCGACAAACCAAATAAAATTTTCTAACACGGTATACCCTCGTCGCCCTCATCTTCAAGGTCATCTACTAAGCTTTTGAAGAAAAATAATTTCCACTTTCCCGCGTCCTTGACTCCTCTGCTAAAATAGTCCTTAGCAAGAAAAATAAAACTTCAACCTCCTCAACCTCTAACTCCTCTGTTAGACGATGCCTTAGCAGGAAAATAAAACTATCACCTCATCATCTCGTAACTCCTCTGCTACCGGACCTTAGAAGAAAAAATCGAACTTCAACCTCCTCATCATCTGACTCCTCTGCTAGGCGATGCCTGAGCAAGAAATAAAACTTCCACCTCCTCAACCTCTGACTCCTCTGCTAGGCGATACCCGAGCAGAAAAATAAAACTTTCATCTCCTCACCCTCTGACTCCTCTGCTAGGTGATGGCTCAGCAGGAAAATAAATGTTTCACCTCCTCACCCGTGACTCCTCTACTAGGCTCAGCCCAAGTAGTAAAATTTAATTTCTCCTCATTAACTCTTCTCCTCTACTAGGCGCAGCTCAAGTAGGTAAAATTTAATTTTTCTCCTATCCAACTCTTCTCCTCTACTAGGCTCCTCCGTCCAAGTAGGTAAATTTAATTTCTCCTTATCAACTCTTCTCATCTACTAGGCGCATCCCAAGTAGGTAAAATTTAATTTTTCTCCTCTCCACTCTGCTCCTCTACTAGGCGATGCCTTAGTAGGAAAATTATATTTTTGTCCTTCCCAACTCTTCCCCTCTACTAGGCGATGTCTTAGTAGGAAAAATTTTATTTTTCTCCTTCTCAACTCTTCTCATCTACTAGGCGATGCTTTAGTAAGAAAATTTTATTTTTCTCCTTCCCAACTATGCTCCTCTACTAGATGATGCCTTAATAGGAAAATAAACTTTTTCTCCTTCTCTCTGCTCCTCTACTAGGCGATGTCTTAATAGAAAAATTTAATTTTTCTCCTGCACTCTGCTCTTCTATTAGCCGATACCTTAGTAGGAAAATTTAATTTGTCTCATGCACTCTGCTCCTCTACTAGGCGATGTCTTAGTAGGAAAATTTAATTTTTCTCCTTCTCTCTGTTCCTATACTAGGCGATGCTTTAGTAGAAAATTTTAATTTTTCTCCTTCACTATGCTCCTCTACTAGGCGATGCCATAGTAGGAAAATTTAATTTTTCTTCTTCTCTCTGCTTCTCTACTAAGCGATGTCTTAGTAGGAAAATTTAATTTGTCTCATGCACTCTACTACTCTACTAGGTAATGCCTTAGTAGGAAAATAAATTTTTTCTCCTTCACTCTGCTCCTCTACTAAGCGATGTCATAGTAGGATAATTTAATTTTTCTCCTTCCCTCTGCTCCTCTACTAGGCGATACCTTAGTAGGAAAATTTAATTTTTCTCTTTCACTCTGCTCCTGTACTAGGCGATGTCTTAATAGGAAAATAAAATTTTTCTCCTTCACTATGCTCATCTACTAGGCGATGCCTTAATAGGAAAGTAAAATTTCTCTCATTCACTTTGTTCCTCTACTAGGCGATGCCTTAGTAAGAAAATTTAATTTATATCACCTTCATAATACAACAGCATTCATGAATTGAAAAGAAGAACTGATTTTATTGAATTTCAACTGTTTACATGGGAAAATTCAAAGATGAAATACATCAACGATAAAATCCAAAATGATATTTCCTAAAGTGGTAAGCATTTCAGGGCCTTTTTAAAGCCTTGCCTTGAGTATTCTCCAAGTAATATGCTCCAGAATTAAATTTCTCAATCACTCTGAAAAGTCCTTCCCCACTCTGGGTCCAACTTTCCCCTCTACTCTTTTTGTATCTTCAATAGGACCAAGTCCCCCACTTCTTCATTTCGTAATCATGTTAACCTCCACACGCGTTCTTTTTCCCTCCTCCCTCACTACCCCTTCATAACACCGACGCGCGACTTTTTGGTCCCCGCACAAGACTCCAACTCCATTTCCCACAGGAAACTTAAGCTTCTGATGATAAGTGGACGCTACGGCTCTAAAATCTTTCAAGGCTGGCTGTCCTAGAATTTCATTATACGCTGACGGGGTATCCACCACGGTGAAGGCTATCATTTTTATTATCCGCTGAGGATCAGTCCTCAAGGATAGGGGAAGAACAATCTGACCCAAAGACGGGATGGCGTGTCCTACAAACCCATACAGCGGGGTGGAGACTGGCTCAAACTCAAATCCTTCCACCTTCATTTGATCCAACATGCTCTTCAACAAGACGTTTACGGAGCTTCCATATTCTCGCCACATCATAATTGACAATGGTGGCTGTCACCACCAAGGTGTCGTTATGTGGAGTCACAACGTCTCAGAGGTCTTCCGACCCAAAGCTGATGACGGGGTCTTGTGGTAAGTCTGCACCCCTAGATGTCTCAAAGTTCTCCAACCTTCTCCCATGTGCCTTCCGAGCTCGCCCAGAGTCTCCATCAGTAGCACCCCCCGAAATCATATGAATCATTCTCTCGTAGGGTGGTTATCTTCATTCATTCTCATCCTCAGTTCGACGGGCTCTTGAGGGACATCTTGACCTCAACCTTTCCCTCTCTGCTCCTCAAACCTCTGATTTATCCACGGAGGGCCTTGACCATGCCTAGGGGACGGACGAGACCTCTGTCGACTCCCGGATGAGGATCCTTCTCGTCTGTCCCGCAAAGGCAATCTAGCACTGCTCTCAACCCTTTGCGACTTCTCCCACCTCCCCTCGGGCTCCCTTACCTCCATCACCTTGTCACGACTCCTATCCAGAGGAACATGGGATGAGAATTGTCGTCTGCCCCTAGCTTTATCCTCATCTCTCTCGCCCGCACCTTTCTTCCTACCTCTTCTTTCCGTTCCCTCAACTCTACTTCCCCCATGCCGCTGCTCCATCCTCTTATGTTGCTGGACATCTTCTAAATTTACATATTTTTCTGCCCGAGATAACAAGTCATCATAACTTGATGGTGGTTTCTTGACCAACGATTTAAAGAACTCCCCTCTCCTCAGTCTTTAGGTATAGACACTTATCATGATGTCAGGGGAAGCATCTGGTATATCCAGCGCTGCATCGTTGAAACGGTGGATAAATTCTCGCAGAGTTTCAGTTTCTTGCTGCTTCATCACAAACAAGCTCAAATAATTTATTTGGTGTCTATTGCTGCTAGAGAATCTGTGCAAGAAAGCAGCGGAAAAATCCTCGAAAGATCGAAGGGAGTTGGGCTGCAAGGTGTTAAATCATTGCTAGGCTGACCTCACCAACGTGCCCAGAAACACCTTACACTTAACTCCATCTGAATACTGATGCAACAGAGCTGCGTTCTCAAACCTTCCCAAATGTTCTTCTGGGTCAGTACGTCCATCGTACTCTCCCACATTTGATTGTCGGAAACTTGGAGGAAGCTCTTCTTCTAAAATGACAAGTGAAAAAGAACTTCCTCTCTTGGGCACTTCAGATCTGATTCCCAATTGCTGCCTCAACATCCGTATCTCCTTCCACATCTCTTACATCTCTGGATTCTCTTCACTTGGGAGGGGTCGCATCTCTTCAACCTTGCTCTGACGGCCCTCAACATTTTCCTCTCGCTCCTGGCGAGTGGCCTGTTCCTCAGCAAACATAGACTCTTGGTTCCTCTTCGTGGCCTCGTCCACTGTCCGGGTAATAAATTGGTCCAACTGTTCCAGGGTCAAGTTCCCCACATTCTCATTGGGACGAGGTTGCTCGACCCTCGTCTCATGATGGGGCTGCTCGGCTCTTGTCTCTTGATGGGGATATTCCTGCCTCGTCTCAAAACACGGTTGTTCATGTCTCATCTCAAGACACGGTTGTTCCTGTCTCTTCTCAACATGAGATTGTTCGAGTCCCATATGAGGACGCGATGATGCTGAGTTAGCGCTTTTGCTCCCTTTCCTACTTACCATCTCTACGTCTCAACTCAAAGTTTCCCACTAACGGCGTCAAGTGATATTCATGGAAAATTTAAGGTCCGATTCCAGCAAATGTTTCTAGTCCAGACGCAGACTTCGAATTTTCTCTGAGCCTGAAATCACAAAGAAGACCGTTATAAGGGGGCCGGGAGGGTGTCTCGGCGTAGCCCCTCCGACGCTCAAGTCAGAGACTGAGGATATGAGGTGAGAGCAGCTAAGGGTGCTGCTGAAAAATAATATAGTGAATGAATGAACTGAACACTCGAACATGATATTTATAGGAGAGCACATGGGCCCTTGACGGGTCTTCCACTTTGGTATCTGGTTTGGGCCTAACCTTAGTGGACCCATCTATGAGAAACTCCATCAAATGTAAATATAACTCACATGAAATTATCTTGGATAGTCTTCGTCTAACTCTTCCATCTTTTGTACGATTTTCAGGTTCATCAGATCCCTCGCTTCCCTAATAAGAGTGCCTTCTCTGCTGAAATGATATGCATCCACCACAGATCTTATCCAGGTATGCAGCTGCTCTGGAGTCCTGTTAGAAACATGAATCAGAAGTATATGACTTGACAAAGCGATCAATCTTAAATCTTCAAATGTTCATGTAGTAGTGATTCAGGTTGTTTGCTTCCTGCTAATGGGATTAAACATTAAGAAAGATTGTTGAGAATACATATGTGTCAAGGGAGTCTACGTCATTCCCTCCAAGTTCCTCTCCAGGGGTTGTGCTCCTCCGGGTCTTTGATGGTAAGAAGATACTTCAGTATCCTTATTTCCTTTGGCATAAGCCTTTGAAGATTACCTCTTGCTGTTTTGTATAAATGATACAATCATCTTTCACCTAAGAAAGGAGGAAGAACATACATATAATATTCCATACTTGCATCTTCCTCCAGAGAGTAGCTGAAGGCCTGAACCAAAATACATCCGCGTATAAAGTTCAACACTGTCGCTACATATTTAAATCAAAAATGAAATTCTAAGCCAGCCCCCATTACACTCATTACCACAAATAAAATAACATTTGGCTAGGGGTTTTGATTGAGACCCAACTTTACTGGTTTTTCTCTATAACTATTTACGCTCATAAAACAAGCGACCTCCAAATTAAGGGAAAAAGGATGATGCATATGCAAGATGAAAAATGCTTGTACCTCATCTATCATCATGTTTGACTCTTTGGCAGCTGACCAAGCTTTTGTAATCATAAGGACCAATGTAGAATCAAGTTGATTTTTCTCCGCCAAATTATCCATCTTCCGGCAAGCAGCATCTAAAGTTGGAGAATTAATTATATCCTCATATTTTGTTTCTGTAGCAGCAGTCACTGCTTCTAAACTTTCAGTTGCCGTGTCATAAGCTTGCACAGCAGCTAAGCACGTACGTATCAGCAATCTTCACTATAGCTGGACACCCATAAAGAAAAATCTAATAATTGTTGGAAAAATGCTAACAACAGCAGCGTAAAATTGAACTCCTAAAGATAAAGCAGTAACAGAAACAAGCGTGATGTTTACAGTATGAGTATCGTGTGAAAGAAACGAAAACCAAACCGAGGCATGTAAGTTGTATAGTTTCATTAAAACAGATCCGCCCTCTCCTATATGCTCTGAGGTTCCAGCGGACATCTGTGTCCCAAGATACAACGGGCAGACTAGCAGAGTTGCAGCACAAAGCACTATGCTAGCGAGCAAAAACAGTACCTGAACTTTATCAGTGGAGGAAGCAAACAACATCTAGGCCATGCTAAGAAAGGTCTCAATCGAAAAAAAAGATGGCATAGGCTGCTAGGCGATTTTTTCCTTGATTGGTCCGACATTCGACGCACCCAGGTTGTGCTCGTACGCTTGCACAAGTCAAGCCTTTTTCCACTGCAAATCGGGCCCATGATTTGCACCCCTGCGCCGACGTGCGCGAGAGAGAGCCTCTTGATCAATCATTGTTACACCTCTATAAAATGTAACACAATATAAACTCATCTATACCACTTCATTTTTCCAATGTGGGACAAACCCACCTTTCAAATTTCCATCCACACACATGGAAAGCCCATAAGCCTAAAAGATCATACCTTTAATCCAACAATAATATGATCTGTGAAACATAAAACATAAGTAAGAAAAAATAAAACAACACATTTCGAGAGATATATTCTGCGAAAAATATGCATATGACATGGGATACTAAAAGATAATCTATCAGCATTCATTAATTTTGGCGCAACCAGCAAACCGTGTGGCCGAAGAAAGATGCAAATTATATCACAACACTGAAAAGGCCAAATATGATTAAGATATTTAGCTACAAATCCACCCGCTAATATATCGCAGCTTTCATGGATATCTCGAGTATTGAATGACACCAAAACTTTTCTACAAGAACACAACCCCAGTCTCATCCAGGTAAAATAAAAGCAACGAAATCTTTCAACTAAACCCAAGCGAGATTAGAAGATACAAAATAAAAGAAATTAATTACTAGGGTTCTGATATATGAAACAATTGTCAGTTTCTGCACTCCATGATATACTTATAGAAGCGTCATTCAAGGTCAAAGACATTGAAAAAGGATCTGTCATAAATAAGGGACATGCTCCCTCAATCTTTTATGAAATATTTATTTCGATATATAGCTTCCATTACAGAAATTTAGTATCATATTGATGCCATAAAAAGAACAGGAGAGTATTCATAGCAACATAGTCTCTACCCTCTCGTTCCGCTGGTTTATCATAAAATGATTCTGACACAGTATGTAAATGAAGAAAAAATTCTTTTGTGCCTAGCTACAATGTCACTAACATAAGATGACGACTTTCTGATTTCATAAAGAAGCTCATTATGCATTAGGACATGTTCGTCAATCTGAAAACATGATTGAATAATCTACAGAAACAAAATCTTGATAAAAACAATGAAAAAGATCACAAGCATAAATCACAGTCTTCCTGATTTCAAATACATGCACGTGAAATCTTAATGATTCAATTTATTAGAGCACGAGCACATGTTCTCAGTGATTGTTTTTAGCAAAGGAAGAATTGGAAAATTGGTCAAGACTGGGAATGAAGAAGGGATTCTTAACACATCCTAAGCAATTTATAACTAGAAGCTAAATTGGTTAGACTACATTGCTGAATGTACATGTTCGCACCAAATCAATTGTCAGCAACCATGAGAGGTGTTCAATATTCGTTGAATAGCGAGCAGCAGTCATATAAAGCAATTCTGAGCCAAAGTTTGTTCCTGCCTCTTCAGAGATTGTTTTACTATACATCTCCATCTCTTCTGTCTCTTTTTCAAATATTAGTTTGATTTAATGATTTTGAGGAAAAAATGATTAAAATAAAAGGAATTCAACTTAATGGATGAGAATTAAACTTTAAAATTTTTTGAGACATAATCAAAATCCTAACTTGATTTGTCATCCACACCCCCGCCTCCGAATTATATCCTCGTCCCCATCCCCGAAACCAAAACCGAACCCGGTAGCTCTCCCCCGAACCCACCCTATTTCAGGTTTTCCCCACGGGGAAATTGCCTTCCCTACTTTTCCTCTCTGAGCAAGTCTCATGGTGGTAACATTTACTCCCCGATTAACAAAACATGAGATCACAATGGCTTTCGTCTACTCTATTGAGACGATTAATCAATAATCATTGCTAAATTTGGCAATATTTTTTACTTTTCCGTCACTTTTAACAATGGTTTTTTTCATTTCGTCACTAGTAACAGAGATATCTATTATAAAACCGTCGCTAAATTACCACAGTTTCAGAAAACTTTAGTAATTTGGTGACATTTTTATTAAAACTATCGACAAATTCGAATTAACAAAGAATTTAGAGAAAATCATCGCTAAATTTAAAGAGATTTTTCTAACTGTCGTAAATTGTTCTGTATTTTGCAGTGGCGTTGCTCCATATAATCATAAATTATGGGTAAAAGTTTGTCAAAAGTTCAAAGTTTGATTATGATGATGTGAAGAGTGTAAAACCAAAAAAAAATAGCTCACAAGGATTTAACAAAATATGATTTTATAAATTATATATTCACAACACGTGCATTTATTGATATTAGTAAATTATGTAAATATGTTGGGTGTATAAAATTATAACCATGATTTATATTACATTTTTTTTAATTTTATTAAATACTTAATTTTATGTTTAATTTAATAATAATTATTAAAAATTAATGACGAGTCATAGCACAATTTAAAAGGGGTAATATTAAAAATATTTTACAATAGTAATTTTGAAAAAAAAAATGTCGGTGTAATGACAATTTGAGAAATAAAATATGGTATTTTCTAGGTGACTTATTTTTTTATATAATAGTATCGTATGAAAAATCTGGTGATCATACTAAAAACAACTCGAATAACATAACAAGCAAGAAAAATGTATATCAATATTTTGACATGTGAAAAAGGTGAGAAAAATTAATTATTGAAAAATTTATTAACTTTAAAAAAGAAATGGAAACAATACCTCAAGTCTCCAACAACAAAATTTGTTGTTTTTTAAAATACTTGTACATTTTTTTTATTTTTATTATAAATTAATTTAAATAATTTTAAAATCAAATTAGCATATATATTTGGTAAAAAAAAATGCTTCCAATTATTTTACTAGAGGTTGATTAATAATGAAAGTGATTAATCAAATATTTTTTTTAGGCAGAAACTTGTGTGAGACGGTCTCACGGGTCGTACTTTGTGAGACGAGTCTCTTATTTGGGTCATTCATGAAAAATATTATTTTTTATGCTAAGAGTATCTCTTATTTGTGTCATCCATGAAAAATGATTAGTTTTTATGCTAAGAGTATTACTTTTTATTGTGAATATTGGTAGGGTTGACCCGTCTCACAGAAAAATATTCGTGAGACCATCTCACAAGAGACCTACTCCTTTTTATTATGAAAACTTGATCTCAAGATTTTTTTAAAAATTTTATAAATTATCTTTTTTACAACTTCTTTTATCAATATTTTATTGTATTTAAAACAAACTATTTTTTTCAAAATTAAAAATAACTCAATGACATTGTAACAAAGCAACTCTTTTGGGCAAAATAATGAAGTTCAGAGGCCAAATTCGAATACAGACATAGTGTAAGAGGTACTTCCCGCTTCTGCAGTGAAAGGCTTGTTTTCGTCTGTTTCTCTCTCTCTTCTTCGAGAAACGGAAGACCCATAATATCAAACAGCGGTTTCTATTCAGCCTTCATTTTTTAATTCCAATTCTCTCCGTTTTCCACTATAAAATTTCCTTTTTCGAAATATTACTTTGATTAGAAGCGGTAATCGGTTTTGTTTCTCCTGAATTGAGGTGGGTCAGATCTGAGTGAGTTTTTTAATTTTGTAATCGATGATTGTTGGGGAAAAGAGAAAACACCCATTTCGTTTTGATTCTCGATGGTGTAATTTTTTTCTAAGAATTGGTTAACCGTCGTATATGTGATGGGTTTTTCTCCCTTCTGTTTTCTTGATGTTTCCTTTGTTATGTCTAAGTTCCTGTGCTGATGTGTTTTTGCGTTGCCATGGATTATGGATTCTTTTTTTTTTGGGTTATTTCGATTCCTTCTCTTTCTCGAATTGCTTCTTTAGCATTTTGGGTATTATATGTTGTTTATGGATCCGTTATTTGGCTGTCAAGTGCATTGATGGATAGTTATTTTTATCATTTTTCTTGCGCTACTATGCTGAATTGTTTGAGCTTGCATAGGGGTATATGGTAACTCCTAAATTAGCCATTTATCACTCAAATATGTATTTGCAGGGCCAGACTTAAGTATATATTTTGAGTTCTCTGAGCTTGGATAGAGGAGTGAAAGATGAATGTCACATGTTGAAACTTTAAGTTTTCTTCCAAGCAAGCAAAGTTTTTACAGTTGAGAACTCCTCCCAAATACTAAGCTCGTTATTATTTCAGGAATGTGCAGATAGGATCTTCAACATGCATTATTTGGCATAAGCAGTCATAAATTTTTTATTTAGAACAATGTTTCAGCTGGATTTGCGTAGTTTATAGGTTCTTGTATAATGGAGAAAGAAGGCTTTGAAACAAAAAAGGGGATTCTTTTGGATTCTTGTGAGCGCGACAAATCGGATGGTGGGGCAGAAAGCAGTGATATAAAGGAATCCTCAATTGTGAATAATCAAACTGCTCTGTCACTGGAGGGTAATAAATCTGAAAAGGAGGACCTGAAAAATGTAAGTAGCCATGATGGAGAAGTTTTGAAATTGCAATCAGAGGTTAGTGAAGTGGATGTGCCTCAGGTGCTTAAAGATGGTCTGGAAAAAGAAAGTTTCTCTGAGGTTAGAGAACTGGATGCTCCAACTGATAAAAAAACGGGGGAAGAGACAGTTGATGCTTATGACAAAAATCAAGCGAAATTACAGGGTGTAGGTAATATACTGGACGTCAGGGAAAAAAGTAGTGACCCAGAGAGTGAAAAGAGATCACATGAATTGAAGGACGGAGTGCATAGTGATGCAGATTCAGATTCGAAGATACTTGAGCAAGGTTTTGATGAGGGAGAAGAGGAACCCGTATTTGATGGGACCGAGGTAGTCGAAATGGAGGCTGAAAGGAATATGTTTTCACAGTCCTTGAACAATGACTCCGAGGGACAGGTTTCTGCTTGGCCTGAAAAGGCTGCGGCACTTACAAACTTTGTCAGGCAAAAGAGTTTAATTGCCGTGTCAACTGTTCTGCGTCGTCTCTCTGGGAAAAGTGATGATGGTCAAGTTGATCCTGATGAATATAATAACTGCAAAAGAGAAAATTCTAGCAAGGAAGACGGAAGTTTTTTGGCAGAAAGAGATGCCCAAGAAGTTTCTAATAAAACTGCTGAGAAATCTGTCTGGAATCCTCTTAACCTTGTCCGAATTTCACGGGATGCTAGTGGAGAAGACAAATATTTGCAAGTGGAATTCATAGAAGATTTAACACACCCGATTGCAATGAAAGGACGAATCATCTTGTATACAAGGTTACGGTGCCTGGGCTGCAAAGAGACAAGAAGGTATCTGCATGGAAAAAGACTTAGATATGTTGAAATTAATATTGATGTCTACCCCAACAGAAAGCAAGAGCTAGAGAAGATTTCTGGATCTTCTGCGGTTCCCAAAGTGTTCTTCAATGAAGTTCTCATCGGAGGCTTGATGGAGCTGAAAATTTTAGAGGAGTCTGGGAAACTTGATGAGAAGGTTGAATATGTTATCACTGAACCACCACCATACGAAGCGCCTCTGCCACCACTATCTGGTGAAGATGACTTGTCAAGTAGTGGAGCTATTGACGAGCTAGCTCTAATTGTTCGGAAAATGAAAGGATCCATTTCTATTAAGGATCGGTTTTACAAAATGCGCAGGTTCACTAATTGTTTTATAGGTTCAGAATCTGTAGATTTCTTGTCACGCGATCAATACTTGGAGAGGGAAGATGTAAGTTACATTATGCATTGCTGTCACTTTCATCTAGTTTTCTCTTTAATGTTTCCTAGTCTGTAATTATAACCATTCACGTCCTCCGTGACTCCGTTATTTTCGTCCTTTTATATCAAAGAGAACAACATATTTACATGTTATTATTATTTAAAAAATTTCATATTGCAGTCTTATATTTTTATAAGTGCCTTGGAAGTTTTGAAGGGTTATTTAATTGCATATAATAAATTTAGAGAAATATGTAGCTGTATGTACATGCTTTGGAATTAGAGCTTAAGTTACTCGCATCTTTTTCTTGTTTCTTGGGTTTGGACTTTATAATTTGTTGCATTAGGTTTTTCAATTGTTTTTAGCGATACATCATGTATTTTGAATATCATGCTAGAGTTAAATTTTGATTCCTTAACAATTTTTGTTGTCAAGCATAACTTTCACACCTTTTAATCTTGTAAAACTTATTATACGTTTCTGTTATATATTCTCAAGTAATTTCTTAATTAATTTTCAAGAAGCCTGAGTGGCTAGAATCCTGAAACAATTAAATCCAGTTGTACTACATCAACGAGCTTCACAGTGGCAGGGGGAAAACTGGGAGCACAAGCATTATTAGTTTATTATTTTGTGTAATAATGTCTTTGGGTAGCTATCCGTTCTTTATTTTTTTATAACTGTTTGTTGTCGCTTGAAACAGGCTGTTGAATTTGGCCGAAAGCTGGGAAACAAACTCTTCTTTCGACATGTTACCGAGTGAGTTTCCTAGCAATCTTCTTCTGTGGATGTTACTTGTTTTCTGTCCTTAGTTTTCTCTGCATTTTTTGTAATATAATACTTATGTTCTCACTGATATCTGAACTCTGTTAGTCTTTTCTCATTTTATGGTGATAACACTGTAGTGAGAATACCTTTGAAGATGGAAATCACCTGTATCGGTTCTTGGATGACAACCCATTAGTCTCTCAATGTCAAAATATAACAAGAGGCATCAGTGAAGCGAAGCCAAAAGCCATCACAGAAATTTCATCAAGGCTCAGATTTTTGTCTTATGCAATATTGGAAGCATATGCTTCGGAAGATGGAAATCATCTTGATTACCGAAGCATCCATGGGAGCGAAGAGTTTGCTAGGTTAATAAAAAATTTCAAAATTCTCGCCATGAGATACAGTGAAAAGTCTTCAATGGTTTTGTTTTTTTCTTTATGCATCAAGTTTCTGAGTTAGCTCTGCATAAAACACAATCGTGATCTAGGCTTGGCACTGATTATTATACCCGTTTCCAGGTATTTGAGAATAACTGAGGAGCTTCAACGAGTCGAGTTGTCTGATATGACCAGAGAGGAGAAGCTGTCCTTTTTTATTAACCTATACAATATGATGGCCATTCATGCAATACTGGTGTCTGGTCATCCTTCCAGAGCTCTGGAGAGACGAAAATTTTTTGGAGACTTTAAATACGTCATTGGTGGATCAACATATTCGCTTTCAGGCATTTACAATGGCATTTTGCGGGGTAATCAGAGGCCGCCATACAATCTCATTAAACCGTTCAGAGTGAACGATAAGCGCTTAAAGGTAGATGCTGGCCACCTCTCAGTGCTACGTATGATATTTTGTTGACTTTTGGATCGAACTAAGTATTCTCATGTTAATTAGCTTCGGGTGACGCTCTAGAATTTGTCCAGAGACCAGGCTACAATATATTGCATACTTTGATTTTTAATCTGACACCAATTAACTTTGGCTTGGGTCAATCCACTAATCTTGCCGCATTTGTCCCATCTGGTTCTATTGTGCAATGAGAACAAACTTTAATTGTTTCTAAAGTGTAATGAATCATGACTTCCTCGGAGATAGTATATTATGGTACTTTGTAGAATGTTTAACGGTGACATATTTTATCTTGCTGACTGATTTGACTTATCCAAGGGCGTTTACCACCTTTTGCAATAACTTTCATGAAAAGGCATCCATAATTGAGTTAATTAGCTATGATAAATCCATTTGTCTTTTAGCCATATTGTTTCAAGTAATTGTGATTATATGTTAACCCAAACTTACTAAAGCTCTTCTCTTCTCACTCATATTTCAGGTAGCTCTTCCTTACCCAGAGCCTCTTGTTCACTTTGCACTTGTTAGTGGAACACGATCTGGACCAGCCCTTCGATGCTACTCACCTGGAAGTATCGACCAAGAACTGATTGAGTCCGCCCGCAATTTCCTCCGTAATGGGGGGCTATACATCGATTTGATTGCAAACGTTGCATATGTCAGCAAAATACTGAAATGGTAAGCTACCATCCACTCGAATTCTTTTGGTAATACCTTTATCCTTCACTTTGGCACTTGTGAATAAGAGAGCCTCTTGCCAGGGCCATTTAATGGATCTGGGGAGGGGTGGAATTCACATATTTTAAATGGTCATGTACAACAAATTTTATTGTTTGAACTGGTCCGACACCCCGCTGTATCCATCTAGTCTGCCAAACATCTTAAATTCATCTTCAGACGACTTGGTTGATTTTTCAGCGTTATGTATGTTGGTGGTTTTCAGGTATGGTGTAGATTTTGGGAAGAATGAAATGGAGGTGTTGAAGCATGCTGCCAACTATCTTGATGCTACTGAGTCTCAGGCATTGCTGGATTTGCTTTCAAAATCTCAGCTTAAAGTTATATACCAGCCTTTCGATTGGGGATTAAACCACTAGAATTTTTCCTTGGTCAACAAAAATTTTCAAGGGCTGCAACGTAAATAATTTGTGAAAATTATGTGGGAT
Organism: Primulina huaijiensis; assembly: GCF_012295235.1. Taxonomy (NCBI): domain Eukaryota; kingdom Viridiplantae; phylum Streptophyta; class Magnoliopsida; order Lamiales; family Gesneriaceae; genus Primulina; species Primulina huaijiensis. The sequence continues at coordinate 14,088,119 of NC_133321.1, forward strand.
TCATATATATCGATATATAACTCCGTTCCGATGTTTTTCTTTGGAGGAAAATCGCATTTTTTTTTTTATGTCTTTTATGTTTATTTATTTGTGATTTTAGTCTATCATATTATCAAATATCAGTCTTAAATGTTGTATCTTTTGATTTTTTACAATTTTAGCTTTTTCCGATGATTTTAGTTTTTCCCATTGGGAGTGCGGCCATTTGCCGCATTAGTTCCACATCAGAGACGTGTCGGAAAAATATTAAAATTATAAAAAAAAACAAATATATTTGTTTAAACAGAATCTGATAATATTAATAACCAAAATCATAAATAAATAAATATATTTAATGTAGGTTTCACATACTTTGTTATGTGGTAAAAAAAAATTTCTTTCCTTTTTATGCCATTGGTGAATGCATGGTTTTAAATATGCTTTGAATTTTTTTTAAATTAAAATTTAGGATTTTTATTTTCACGATTTCACATTCTAATGATTCTAACCATGATATCCATAAAACTACCAATATTTCTATTAGCGGATAGTACACACATGATATACGTATAAAAATTTGATAAATGAGAAGTATTTTTGTAAAAAAATTTAAAATGAAAATCATTAAAAATTATTGAACTTAAATGTTTTTCAAAATATTTAATTTGTTTTTATGAAAGATTATTTTTGAATGTCTTCCGCTTGGTTTGAAAATCAAATTCGATTTAATTCATTGATATTCAATATTTCAATCTTATTTCTTAGAAAATATCAAACAACATTTGACATATTACTTATTTCTCGAAGAGAATAAAACTTTAGCTTATTTCATCATTTTGTTCCATTCCATAATTAATTATTTGACAATTGAGTGACGTATAAAAGTGCCTCTTAAGTCCACTTTACTTGAACAACACAACATTTTCCTTGCCTCATCTTTTATGCATTCTCAAATAACTCTCGCCCTTCTTAAGCCCTCTAATATACCCCAATGCTCTAATTTGGTCCTTTAAATATTCCACTCTTCTTTTTTCGAGTTACTAACCCAATACTCTTCTTTTTATTGATTTAAGGAGAAGTGTGAATTTTATGTTCATTGAATTGATAATTTGAGTAGAAAGATTATTAATTTCTTGAGTACTTACTTGAGGATGTTTCTGAACTCTCAACCTATATTATTGAGATTTTCCACCTTGAAATTAAAATTTCGAACTAAGCTGATTCTCTTAACCGTTGAAGGACGATGATTTAAGGTATTGTTGGTTTCTTAATTTTGAGGCCAAGAATCCCCGGAATATATTCTTGGCTACTTGGTTTTATAGTCGATGATCATCTATGGTATTTTTGGTTCCTTAGCCTTGTGGTCATGGATCTCGTACCATATACCGAATTTTCTTTGATATAAAATGCATTCTCTCTCTTATGGACATGATTCCCTATGCTAGTACTTTTTTTTACCTATCATTCACCTAAAAAAATTTATCTCTAGGCACCCAACATTTTTTTTTGTGTGGATTTTTTGAGGGAATTATTAATTTCCCACTTTGAACACGAGTATTTTGTTTCAAATATCAATTTTTTTGGGAAATTCAATACATTTTCTTCATATTTCCTTTCCTCCATCTTTGTTTCTGTTACAATTTTTCTTTTTTCCCTTGATTGTATCATTTTCTCTTTTTTGCCTCACGAGCTATCAACATCACTCAGTAAAGTCTTGGAAACATGCAATCCTTCATTCTTATTTACTGGACCATCTTTTTAGGCAATATTTTTTCATATTATCATTGTCTAGATTTTGGGTATCCACTTCCAAGTTTGTGTGACTTGACAGTACATTGAAATAGTGGGGATGAGAATTTCTTCCTAATAATTTTGAAAATGGGCCCTTTTTTTTTTTTTTTTTATAGGATTTAGGAATTGTGGTTCTCTGTGAAATGGGTAAGGTCAAAGGTATTATTCAAATGTTTAGATTCCCGATGCTTCAAATTCTCGATATATTATTCAAATGTTTAGATTCCCGATGCTTCAAATTCCCGATATATATCTCATTTACATGTGTTTTTGAATTATGACAGTCTACTACCCATAAATCTATTTTGATGTAGTTTTTATACTAAAATAGTGCAGTTTCTGCACCAAATATAACATTCATTTTCAATTCATTTACTTTAAATTTTACACTAAAAAGTATATTCCTAAAATATTCTTTTTGTTTACTATTTATTTAAAAATTTAACAATATAATTATAATTAATGTTAATATTAGTATTATAATTATAATTTTATTTTTATTAATAGTTAATTTTAGTTATTTGATTCTTATATATATTAACTCTAATATTTATAATACAAATTAATAAAAATGTTTCATTATTAAAATTGACATAGTTTTAATACAGATAATTTATTTTTAGAACTTAATATGAATCCAAATTCAAACATCTGAACAACTATATTCCTCCCACAAATGATCAATCTTCGAATTTGTATTCCAATTATGTATTATCTTTGTATTTGTATTTCAATTGGGTATTGTAATTTTAATTTCAAAATTTTGCTGTTGGTTTTTCTGATATTTTATCAATTATTTATTTACGAGAGTTAAAAATGTCAAAAATAAAATAAAAAACTAGAAATATTTTTTGTGAGACGATTTCACGTATTTTTATCTATAAGACGGGTTAACTCTATCGATATTCACAATAAAAAGTAATACTTTTAGCATAAAAAGTAATAATTTTTCATGGATGACTCAAATAAGAGATCTGTCTCACAAAATACGACTCGTGAGACCATCTCACACAAGTTTTTGCTAATATGAAAATATCCCACAAATCTGAAGGTTACTAGTTTTTATGTATTAATAGTATCCGGTTGTATGCCTGTATGTTTGTATATATTATTTTTTGTATCGTTGTATGTTTGTCCAATTTGTTTTTTCAATAAAAAAATTATAAAAATAAGAAAAAAACATAAGATATAGATGAATTTATAATAAAAAAATATGTATCCATCGTATGATCAATTACGCATATTGTGTAAGGATGTAATAGAATCAAGCTGATCTGAACTCTCGAATGCTTGAATTTAACTCGTTCATAATCGATTCGAGCTTTATTTTAAAGAATATTTTCTTGACTCACAAGTTTATTCGAACTTTTATCAAACCTAAATTAGCTTAAGATATATAAAATATAAATTAAAGTATTAATTAAATTCAATAAAAATTAAATTATGTATTTAGAGAAAAATAATAATATTCTTATTTAAATTTGTAATAAATTTAATATAATTTTATATATTTATATTTGTTATAAGTAAAAATTAAAATCTGTAAAACAAATATAAAAACTTTATTTTATTTTTATCTAAGAGTTGACTCGTGAGTCTATCAACAAACTTGTTCGCGTGTTAACAAGCCGAATATTGAAAAATTTGAGGTTGGTTTGTGTATCTTAACGAACAACGGCCTCAAACAAACTTTTATTCAATCGATCTCTGAATAATTCACGGACAATTTAGTGTATCCCACGTCTTTAATGCTGCATTAAAATGCAAAACAACGTCACTTCAGGAATAACAAAAGAGTGACCCGAAGACGTTGAAGAGGTCAATTGTATATCACAATCCAAGTTAATATCACTGAAAATTAAGCTATTCTTCAAGAAAGAGTATGGGAAGATCCACTGTACCATATCTCCAAAAATACAGTGGATCTTTGACTCGTTCATAAATATACTGATATATATTACTTTTTTTTTTGTTGCAAATATAAATGTATTTTTTTTCATTTATCCCAAATATATAATTCAAATTTCATATTTATTATTATTTTATCTATTTTTTAAAACCAATGTATCCCATCCTAAAATATATAACTACTCCCAACAATTTTTTATTCTATTAAAATATTCATTTAATAAGAGTGAATTAGAAATTTTTTAATTTGTGTGAAAACACACAAACCTAAATATATGAGAAAGAGAGTATGAAAAAAAATCATTCACAACTAAGGGTGCCAAAATCAGACACGACCCACCAATCCGACACGATTCAACCCGAAAAAAATCAGATTTGGATTTGAGGTTTTCGGGTTCGGGTCAGATCGAGTTGAACCCGATAGCTGACCCGGAAAAAATTGATTGGGTTGGGTTCGGGGTTGACCCGAAATTTTAATTTTTTTAAAAATATAATTAATAAATATTGACTACATTTTTATATATTGTATGTCTGAAAAAATATTTATTGTATATTTATATCATAAATTTTCATAATTTAATATTTATTTTGAAAATTTTTTATTTTCTAAACAATTGTTTATTTGATTTATTAATTACATTTTATTTTTCTACAATTAGACTTTCAAATTTAAAATCATATATATGAGAGAGATATTGTTATTATGTATTTAAATTAAAATATATATTTTTGAATTTTATTTAATTTTCTATAAACTAAAAAAAATTTAAAAAATTGAAATCGGGTTGATCCGGGTTCGGGTTGAAAATTTTCGGGTTGGCTCGGGTTCGGGTTGGGTTCAGGTTGAGCAATTTTTGAATAGTATTATTTCTTAAGTCGACCCGAATTGACACCCTTATAATCACAACCTCTTACAACATCAATGGATAATAGTCTAATATATCATCCATTTTATTCTTCATTCCCGTAAAATTATTAAATTAAAGCTAAATATTGAACTTTATTTATTATATTTATTATTATTTATTAAGTTTCTTCCTAATATAGCCAAAAAACTTGATATCATGGTCAGTTTTTATAATTGAATATATTAATAAAAAATTAAATTTCTAATTCAAAGTATACAGCTTATTGGACAGAATATTTGTTAAGAGTATGTCTTTTGTGAGACGATCTCACGAATCTTTATATGTGAGACAGGTCAACCCTATCGATATTCACAATAAAAATAATACTCTTAGCATAAAAAATAATAATTTTTCATGGATGACCCGAATAAGAGATCCGTCTCACAAAATATGATCCGTGATACCGTCTCATACAAGTTTTTTCCATTTGTTAGACCCTCTTACGCATAGACATTGGGTTTCGTTATTTTCTTTCTTTTTTTAATTAATTATTTTGAAATAACAGTTTAGTCCCTCTCTATTTTTTAAAATTTTGATATCATTTTAATATAAATCAAATTAATTATAAAAAATATTATGTAAGTACATAACATATTACTAGTTTATTGTTAAGTTTTTTCACGATAGGGCCAAAAGACTTAGGGTCATAAGCTGTTTTTATAATTAGATATATTTATGAAGTGTTACTTTTTTAATAAAAGATACATATAATTCATTGGATATAATATCTATTTCCTAAACAGAAAATTTTAGGTTCAATCCCTGTTTGGAATGTTTTTTTGGTCTTTTTCTAATTTTTAAAATTCATTATATCAAAATTTTAGCTTAATCTCTCACTATTTATCACAACTAGAGTATGACCTTAATTTAAATATAGTTATTTATAAAAAAGATTGTACAAGCACGCAACGTTGCCCAGAGTCGCTAGTTTTTATTATTGTAGTGGAGCTGATTCTAGCTCACATGTTGTATTGAATTTTTTTGTGTAATGAAACTCACATATGTCTACAATGTTAACTTTACTCAAAAGACTTCATATCAATGGAATATCTTATATCTTATAAACTCATGGTTTTCTTCAATGTTTAACTTTACTCAAAAGACTTGATATCAATGGAATATCTTACATCTTATAAACTCATGATTTTCTTCATGTATTTTTAATGTGGGACTTTGGTTTCATTCCCTACAATCATCCCATTAAACAAAAGGATCATCATTATTCTCATGGTCAAGGCATCAGCTCAATAACATCTGTCTATCCTCGAGGCCACTCCTCTACACTGCATTGGGAGCGCACGTCTTACGTGAAATACTTGTAGCACTACCTACTGGGGATCCTCACTTTCTTCGTTTAAATATTCGAGGATTCTACCCATATGGCCCGATCTCAACTCGGCTCTGATACTACTTGTTGTGCAATGAAACTCACATGTCTCCACAATGGTATGATATTTATTCAGGGCATCCACTCAATAACATCTGTCTATCCTCGAGGCCACTCCTTTACACTGCATTGGGAGCGCACGTCTTACGTGAAATACTTGTAGCACTTCGTACGGGGGATCCTCACTTTCTTCGTTTAAATATTCGAGGATTCCACCCATATGGCCCGATCTCAACTTGGCTATGATACTACTTGTTGTGCAATGGAACTCACATGTCTTCACAATGGTATGATATTTATTCATTTTGGAAATAAACCATTATGAATTTATTTTTGGATTTTCTCCAAAAGGTCTCATATCAACGTAGATATCTTCAATCTTATTAGAATAGAAATGAATCAAGTCACTAGCGAGCTAGTCAGAGCTCGGCTCAGTAAAAAGTTTGTTCGAGATCGTTCGTTAAGTTTATCGAGTCGAGCTCGAGCTTAAAAATATTCGGCTCGTAAGCTCGCGAGCCTATTCGCAAGTTCGAGCTCGGCTCGTTTATATCTAACTAGATCTCGACTAGTTTGTTGGGCCTTGAGTGTACAATAATAACTTGCATTATCCTACACTGAAATTCGAATGTAAGGAAAGTCATTGAAAAACTATAAAATGAGAAGCCTACCTCCTTAAATTCTCATTTTTAGTTAACCTTTTGGTTAAGAATGCTCGACGAACTTGAAAATGATATTATTTAACGAGATTGAAAACGAATCCGCTTAACGAGCCGAGCTCGAGCCAAACTTGTTAAACATGATAAACAAGCTATTAATGAGTAGAGCTCGAGCTATTCGCAAGCTTAATAATTTAAAAATGAGTAGAGCTCGAGTCTCATGATAAAAGCTCGAATCGAGCTCGAGTCTTTATATACTTTAAATGAGCCGAGCTCGAGCTTAATACTGTTCTATTTGGCTCGACTGAGATCTTTTACATCCGTATATAAAACTGATGGTCTTTCCCATGTAGACTTTGATTTGCATTCCCAACAAACTTTGTCACTAATTTGAAGAAATTACTATCAATAAATATAGTGTGTGTGTGTGTTCTGTTTATAAAAATAACCCCCAGTACATATTTAAATACGTAGCAGATACGCGATGTTTTTTTAAAAATTTTTTTCCATCTTTTAATTATACCAGTGTTTTTTTCTAAGTTGGTTCGTAATATATAATGTATTTATCGAGACAACAAAAGGATTTTCTAATTTTCATCCAATTTTATATAAATTTATATTATTATATGATATGATTCTATCTTCCATTCTCAGGTATTTTTTTTAATTTACATAATTGTATGAAACTAATACTCATGAAAATGACTAATATAAACATTATTATACCAAAAATATAGAATTAAGTGGAACAAACAAATTTTTTTTTAAATTTTAAGAAAAAATCCTAATGAAAAAGCTGGTCCTAGTTGAAGCCACGTTGACAAGTTTAGGGTGCCCAGCTGTCTCAATAAATTTCAGATTTTTAATGGGAAAATAGTAATTTCATGCCACATATTGGGATACCAACAATTTTATTCACCAGCCTTCCGTTGGCGGCTATTCAATAAATCGAGCTTTTTTTGTTTTTTTAATTTGATATTATATATTAATTAATAAATTCGGGGATATCATATTTTCAACTCATTTTTTCAATTGTATTCGAAATTAAGAGACAATTAGTAAGCTTGTAAGAAAAAAATAATATATAAAGTTGTAATATGTCATTTATATTATCATTATTAAACAGTGGAACACAATCAATAGATCTACCATGAGTTTAAGATCATCACACAAATCAAATTTTGTCGTTGACATATTTTTAATAAAGTATGTTTCTTGTGAGACGGTCTCACGAATTTTTATCAGTGATATGAGTCAAATTTACCGATATTTACAATAAAAAGTAATATTCTTAGCATAAAAGTAATACTTTTTTTATTGATGACACAAATAAGATATCCTTCTAACAAAAAACGACCCGTGAGATCGTCTCATACAAATTTTTGCCTTTTTAATAATCTTATTCGATTCATTAAAAAATAAATATTTTAAATTAAAAATATTACTTATTAAATACAAATCGAGATATCTTATCTCACGAAAATATATAAATAAAACCGTCTCATAAAAAAAAGGAGTTTTAACTTATTTATTATTTATCAAATATACAAACATTAAACTAATTTATTTTTTTTAAAAAAAAGAAAATTTGGGGGACTACGCTGTGTGAACAGGCCTGGAAAAAGGCAGCAAGTGAACCTCAAATCCGCCACAAGGTTTCACTTTTATCCCAATATTGTTATACTTACTACGCTCCACCGTCGGATCATCCATCTCTTCATCCCCGCCTCTAATTCCCTCCCCCAATTTCTCCTCCTCGTCCCCTTTAACGGCGTCGTCTAACGGCACCAGATTGAGCGTGAGGCGGCCATCGGAACGGTGGGCCTGCAAATACTCGTGGCGCTTCACCTTTTCTTCGGTGATTATCAGCCTCCCATCGCCGGTGTAGTACTTGTGCATCACCCACGACGGCAGCTGCTCTGTACTCGCTAGCGATGGGATCACCGGTGGGTACTCCTTGCCCACCGCTCCCCGCCTTCCCCCGCTCCGTTGGAGATTGGTAGCGCCGCCGTGCGACGGCTCCACGTCGGGTTTGAGATCGACGCAGCTCTCCAGCCCAATGTAATCGCCCATTTCAGGGATCCTTCGCAAGTAGAAGATGAGATTTTATTACAGATCCGGGATCTTAATTAGGGCTTTGCATGCGAAATTGTGTTGTGTTGGAAGGCGGAGGATTCAGTTGTTTATAATCGAAGAATGGCAGTGACAGCTGCATGGGGTGAGTCATGCGATCTCTCCGATGATTGGGTCTCAGTTTTGCGGTGGAGGGGTCAGAAAATGTATTTATTAACGGTTTTTTTTATTAATAATGTAAAAAAAAAATAATTTCAAAAATAATTTAAATTTTTTTTTCCAAAACTACTTTAATCCGCGCTTACAAAACGCGGACGCTCCACGCGGACTACCATTTTATATTATAATAATAATAATAAATTATTATTATTTTATTATTATTATCATTTATTATTATTTTGTGATGGGCACTTGTCCACCTAAGCTTATTATTATTATTATTATTATTTATTATTAATTTAAATAATTAATTTAATTCGAATATATTATTATTATTATTTATTATTATAATTTTTAATTATTAATTTAATTCGAATTAAAAATATAAAATATAAATATTTATAATATATGTTAATTATTAAATATTTTGTATTATTTGATTGGGCGATTGAAAAATTAGAAATATGAGAGGATTTAAAGAAAACGTACATAAAATCAACATTTAAAAAATATGAGAGGATTGAAAAAATATTTATTGTTTCATTTTAAATTATTATTGTTCCATTTTAAAAACATGAGATAATTGAAAAATATTTTTTATTTTTAAATTATTGTTCCAAGAAAACATACATAAAATCAATTAGTCAAAATGAATTGATATAATCAATACAAGAAATAATTGAAGTTATAATTTATTGCATTACACCTATTTCAAGATTTATGATATATATTTCTTTTTTTAGAATCTTAATTTTTGCTGGAACTTACTATTTTAAGTAAAAACTTAGCTTTTATTTCAAATTGAGGATGGAAAGGCTGTATGCTGCTGCATACAGTAACATCATGTTAGCGATATGCTCGAAAAAAATGGTTGAAATCAAAAAAGAAAAGAACATATTGAGTATTAAAATCGACAATATAAATGATCAAAAGCAATGAAAATCTAATGAGTAAATAAGAGAATAATGGGTTTAAATAGCTAATTAGTTGCAACTAGAATTGGATTAGAAAATTCTCTGGATATCTGTGATGTAAATTCATGCCATCATGAGTTTGAGTAATATACAATATTTCATATTCTAATTAAAGTATAACAAACGGATATTTCAATTTCTTCATATGAAAAAACTATAATCCTAATTATCAACCACTTTTTCCAAATGGGAAAAAAACAAAGTCTTAATTATCAATTATTGTACGTATCATCCACAACCAAATGCAATTGTTCTCGTAATATAAACCAGTAATGGATCCATACAAACGATTATTCACATGTTAAAGTACGAACTGTAAGAGCTACTCCCAATCCATTATTTTTTCTTGGAATTGTGACTTGGTCAATGTTTTTATTTTAGTTTAGTAACTTATCAATGTTTGATTTTTATCTATTTACTTGAATATTTTTTTTGTTTTGGTCTTTTTTCCAGTCGAAATCACCAAATCTATCAATATTACTTATTTGGAACTGATACTCTCCTACATTGTTCATATAACAAGAATAAAACATATGTTATACATATTAAAATCTATATGAGCAGAAATAAAGGGAAACAAACAAATTTTTTCCTCATTTTGAAATATTGATTATCTTTTTTGCTTTATTTTCCTCCTTTGTTGTTTAGATTTATTTTGATGTGTGTAATATGAGTGTGTTCTCATTACATGATATACATAAAATAATGTCGATGTCAAATAAACAATATTCGAAGGAGTTAACGGTTTTTGGCCAAACAGGGCAAAAAAAAAATCAAAATTAGTAAATGAAAACCAAATACTGATAAGTTACATGATTAAAAATCAAAACGAGTTAAATTACATTACTAAATTTATAATTTTCTCATATTTCTTCATTAANTATAAAGATCAAAGTATATTTCCTCTAACCAACTAAATTGACCCCCAAGCTCAATTTGTAGCCTGCCACCACCATTGACGTGTAAAAAGTGAAAATTACCAAAGAAAGTGACCAAGTCACCGCCCCATTGGTTTTCTCCTTGCAAGTGAAGAAAGAATCCCGCAAGTAACACACTTTTATTCACACACACTACACACATATTTAGTAATATTGCATATATCTATATATTTGATTATATATCTATATATTTGACTTGTGTGTGTATATATATAGTGTCACCACATACGCCCATGATATTGATTTGTCTGAAATTATTAGAGATGGGAGTTTCGGGGACATTGGAGTACTTGTCTGAATTGGTTAGCCTCCCCAAGAAGAAGAAGCAGCAAATGAACACAGTATCTGTTAAGATCAGAATGGATTGTGAAGGATGTGCTCGAAAAGTCAAGAGTGCACTCTCCGGTGTTAAAGGTACTTGATTACACCACGTTTATTACATTTTATTTTGCTTAACAGTTCAATAATTCAAATGATTTTAACAGGTTTCTATATACACTGAGAAAATTCATACAAAATCAGTTAAACCCGTTTGCTTGAATCGATGGATTTCAATTTATTTGATTTGTTTTGATGAACGAAATTCAAGCGAATTTCAAATTCACTTCATATCGAGTTAAACAATTTCAGTAGTAATTGTAGTGGATTTGAAATACACCTGAGAGAGATGAATGTCACTTGAAATCCATTTATCAAATTTTTTTTTCTAAATCAAATTTCCTGTGTTTTGTACATATATGTGACTATACACCTAATTCATTGGAACTGACGCATGAATGCAGGAGTAAAATCAGTGGAAATTGATCTGAAAAATCAAAAAGCAACAGTGAATGGGTTCGTGGAGGTTAAGAAGGTAATGGAAGCAGCCAAGTCAACCGGTAAGAAAGTGGAGCCATGGCCTTATGTACCTTACACGCTGATCGCACACCCTTATGCCTCCGGAGTTTACGACAAGAAAGCCCCTCCAAATTTCGTGAGAGGTACTGATGAACCCGGAGTCGCAACGCTTAACCCTGATGAACAACAATACACACAAATGTTTAGTGATGATAATCCACGCTCATGTTCTCTCATGTAACCCTCTCGACTTCATGCATGTCTCTGTTTTTAAGATAAGTATATATAATAAGAAGAGATCATTCTTGTATGTAAAATAAAAGAAATAATAAAAATATGGCGCATTCAAAGGAATAATACTTCAGTTTCCTGGCCTTCAGTGGAGTTCAATTTATATGATCCTTTGTCTTTGAAATGAACTAGCGAAAAAAGCTCGAAAACGACTTTCCGGATAACTTCACTACAGATTATGAAACATAAATAATACGAAACCTATATCAGGTTACAATATGAAGGGTCCACGCATAATATGAATCCATGACTACAAGCCTGTCTTCAGTATTGTTTTTTCCAAGGAAGAGTCGCTCAATGTCCAGCAAGGCCACATTCTTCCCTCTTCTCCGAATTTCACATTCTGCCACTGCTTTAATGTGTGTTAGAATAAAGGTAGAAGGTTTTCAGTAAATAAAAAATTTCATTATTTAAGAAACACTGGGAAGGACAAACAGTAAAAATTGGGTAAAATACTAAAATAGAGGAAAAAATTTAAAAAAAATACTTCACCAAAATAATTGACGATACCCCCCCTAGCAAACTGACCGAAATATCAAATTGAACACAATTTTACCTGGAACGAGGAATCAGATTCAAGGAATTAGATCAAGGAAACATGGTTCTTGGAAAGAAAGAAAGTCTCTAGTGATTTCCAGATTGGGTTATTTATTTTGCAAAACTAAAACCAATTGCAGTCTCATAGAAAAATGGGTGAGTTACAATCCTTCAGACCAATATACAAGCACCGATAATCTTCCCTGCCACTACCAATCTATTTGATACTTTATTCTAGCTCATCATAAAATATGCAACAGAAAAGAGAACCCATCTTTTGCTACATATTACAAAGAAACATAATGATGACGAAATGAATAAATTAGACACCTTAAAATTTGTCATAATCGCAAATACATCATTAATACATAATTTACATTGTTCATCCACTTCAATGTTTAAGGATTAGAAAAAAATAATGGCTTAACAATGGTATTAAAGATGCTAACCTTAGTAACGTGAATTATCAAACACCCAGGGCTCCTGCACAAAAAGCTCACGACCATTCATTTGAACCAAGCCAGCAGCTATATCCTCTGCACGCTTTCTTGCTGCTTCAGCTTTTCTCGCGGAAGCATCAGCATCCTGTAACAAGTAACATAACGGTTCATACTTACACACAGTTTCAACTATTGCATCAGAGCCTGGGCTTCACTTCTGACCTTACGTGCGGGGAAATTATGATGTCTCGTAAAATTCTTGTTTTCATAGCAAAAGGTCCTAGTTCTTTAAAGTAAAGTACGTGTTCCTATTAAGTAAAAATTTGAAAAAATCAAAATTTTAACTAAACAACTGACATAACTTAATAATAGATACAAGCTCCTGTATTAAGAAATCAAAAGAGCTAGTCATCGGTCATTTGGTATGTCCTAAAATGCCACGGCATCAAATTTTGAAAGTAATGCTGATATTTTTGCAAATTCATACTAAAACTCATTCCAGAATTCAGGGGAACAAATATACTTCTTGAAAAAAATATTCACATAAAAAATAGCAATTTTACGATAGAAGGGAAGTTTATGTGACAAAAATATCTCTAATTTTTTTGTGCCAATTCAAAGGGTTTCAGTCCTTTTGATCGACTCATCAGGCACAACACGAATTTTATGTGACAAAAATATCTCGAATAAAAAGGGAAGTTTTATGGATCAGTTTCATGGTCAGCTACTATATGACAATGTTGAGCTATGGAAATACTACACAATTGTAAAACCGGTGTAGTTAAAAGTAAAATCCCGCAATACTAAGCTTAGATGGATGAATCGTGCTTTACTTTATCCAAGACCAAAACCGAACATAACTAATGAAAGATGACACAATTTAACGGTAGTTTACCGAAAAATCCCATGTTGACTAAGAAACACGAGGTATTTTGCATCAAGACCCACTGTGCTATTTTAAATGGACATAAACATCCCCACATGCTTTTCCAATGTGTAGCCAAATCTCGCAATACAAAGAATTGTTTTTTCTAGTCACACATGTACTTGTGCAACTACGAATCAACCTACCTCAAGGAAGCATAATCATTTTGATAACACTCAAAATCATATTTTTATTTTTGAGTATTCTAATTTCATAAGAAAATTGATGAACATGTACATCCACGCAATTCACTCAACAAACACGGAAACAAGAACTGTAAAACTCCCGTCCCAGAAAAGGAAATCGAACGAAATTAAAAAACCCCAATCCATGAACACTAATCCCAGTATAAATCACAACAATCACGATTCATAGCTTCTAAAAGAGATGGGAATGTCATAAAACACGGAGAACCGAGCGAGAAGTACCTTCCGGCGTTTCCAGGCGAGAAATTGGGATGGTGTGATGGAATTAGGGTTTGAATTTCGGGTAGGGGTTGTATTTGATACAAAGATTCTTTCGGCATCATTCTCAGCTTCCTCGCCCATTTTCGAGTCGTTTGGATTCGAGAAAGCAATCTCCGAATCTGTGAGCATAGATGAATTGAGTTGAATATTGGGCCGGGTCGGACAAAACGGATCCTGTTAATATGGTCTACAGCCCATTGACAGTATCTGGTACCGGATCCAAAACTAGTTTTCCTATAACTTGACCAGCTGAGGATTAAAAAAAAAAAAAACACAAAAACCCGTGTGATACTTTTTCACGAATTAATTTTATAAAATAAATATCCCACACAACTCAAATAATGTAAATTATTATATTTTCAGCCAAAAGTATTACTTATATGGTAAGTATGGATCGAGTCGTCCACTTCTCACGACCTCTCAGACCATCTCACAATATATCTATAAAAATATAATTGCAATAACTCAAATGTTTCTTTTTAATGTTATTCTAGAGTACCTGAAAACCCTTGTTATTTTAAAAGTGTGGACCATTTGTATATTGGTTCAAAGTTAGGTCATCCACAACAAGTATACTCAGTACAAAACTGTGGATGAAAGTTGCCTTGTAAACTCTCTTCAAATTTGAAAGGAAAATGCTGGCACACCCTCAAAACTATCTTCAAATTTATTCAAGAAGCTCAAAGTTGGTTCGAAACTGGTATCGAAGTTGGCGCTCGAAGCAGCAAACGATTCAACAACCTAGCTAGACTCATCTTTGAAAATATACTCGGTTTGGGGCCACGCGACGTCATGAAGAAGGATCTAAGGTTGGATTTTTAGAGCGATAAGGATGCAACTGGCTAGCTATGGGATTCGGAACAAGATTCATCTGCACCTTACTCGTCTTAACTCATAATCGATACACAGAAATGTATTATCATATATTGATAATTAATTATTGGGAAAAGTTTCCATTTTACATTCAAACTTATATTACACACACACACACAGAGAAAATTCAACACAACACTTGTTTATGCCATGATGAAATGGAATAAAACGTCGAGGATCTAACAATTATTGAGTGCATTGCTTTTGAGGAGGATGGAAGCATCGACGGCATCTCCCACTGATAGGAAAATCCAGCCATCTCCGATTTTATCCACAAATTTTGAAGCCTTCATTTTGGTGATCACTTGCCACTTCGGATTTGTGACAGCCATCTGCCAAATCGATATTTCGCGTAAAATTTTACATCAAGTAAAATTATATATGCGATTAAAACTACATGTATGCAACACATGCCGATATTTTCCAGTACTATATAAAAAGATGTCATTGATGGTATTTTTAAGTGGAATAGGTCTCTTGTGAGACGGTCTCACGAATCTTTATCTGAATCAACCCTATCGATGTTCATAGTAAAAAGTAATACTCTTAGCATAAAAAATAATACTTTTTCATGGATGATCCAAGTAAGAGATCCGTGTAACAAAATACGACCCGTGAGACCGTCTCACACAAGTTTTTACTTTTTAAGTGTGTGAACAAACACATACCACTTTATTCTTTTTTATAAAATTCATAACAAGATTTGCGATTCAAAATTCTTAAATTTATTCGTTTATCCAAAAAAATATCACATAATTTATTCCTAAATTAAGTTTAATTTATTTCTCAATTCAGTATTATAAATAACTTAATTAAGTTTAGTTTTACTATTATTCTATGCATTTAGTTGATTTAACTATATTATTAATTATTTAAATTTGAATCGTATGATAACAAGTATTTTAAATTATGACAATTGTATACATATATATACCAATTAACTAGTTTTTAAGTTATAAATTTCTCAACCTAATCACGATCTGCACAAATATAAAAGTTAATAATATTTAGGAAACACAATATTATATTGTATGATTTTTTTAAAAATATCAAATTTTCTCTCATAAAATATTTCCAAACATATTTATTTTTTTCATGTTAGATAATAGAAGCTCAACCCGCATAAGTGTATTTGATTTATTTTTCTACACAAAATTAAAAGATGATTGCATGTGTCAATTAACCTTCAATTTTCTTCAAGTAAATTAAAAAAAAATGAAGATTTAAATCGAAAAATAAGGATAACATGCTTACGTCTATCCCTCGTGAGATGAGGTCCCTATGGAGTTCTTCCAAAGCATGAATGGCCGAAGTGTCGATGTTCATCACATCTGCCAAAAATGTTTAAGGGATGAGATTTTATTTTAATCTTAGAGAAATTATGTTATTGGAGATGCGATGGGAAAAAAGTGTTGTCAAAGATGCAAAAATGTTTTTATCTTGATAGAGAATTAAATAATATTTTATGAAACGACAAGGTCGAGCTTCACGATTTACAAATTTAAGCGAATTTAGTATCAGATTAAACGTGACAAAACGTTTTCAATTTTTATTATAATTTTATTTATATCAATTCAATCAATAGGTTAAAGAAAACATAAACAAGAAATTAAAATTTAAGAATAAATGTATAAATATTAGAAAATTTTTTACTATCAAAGTAACCATTCAAGAACATTTAGGTGTCTTTAGGGTTTTTTATTTAAAATTTTTATATTATCAAATATTTAAAATTTAAGAGTTATCTTTTACCCAAAAAAAATAAAATAAAATTAAACTTAAAATTCAGAAAATAAATTAAATCAAACTTAATATTTATCCATAAAGTTCATGCTTAATTGTGCTAAATCATGTTCTACTCGAATCGAAGTTTTTTCTTCACGTTTTTTAAAACACTGATAAATATAAAACTAAAATTTCCATAAGAAGAAGTAAGAAAGCCCAAGTCTAAAAATTTGAGAAGGCGAACACGAATCATGAAATCTTATCAATCGGACCAAACTAAAAAGTTAGTCAAGCGACCGAGGAAGAGATGGTCCGAAATGATAGACAGAAACGACATCGCCGATAGAGGTGGCGGAGACAATGTCACCAGCTGAGGCAACTTAACTGGTAGAGAAGATGTTTTAAGCGAAATCAAAGGATGGAGACATGTAATGACTGCATAACAGTAGTTTTTAAAAATTTTAATTTCATTAATTTGGTTTTAAAAGTTATACACACACACACACACACACACACACACACACACACACACATGCAACGTTTTCTTTACTAGGGTTCTTATATATATATATACATGCAACGTTTTCTTTACTAGGGCAAAGAACATTACTACTTACTGGTCATGTCGAGTATCAATACGCGAAGCCCTCTTTTTGTATCTTTTTCTGTTCCGTTTTCCTCCTTCACCAGCTTCATAATTCTGAAAGAGTCAAAGCCACACAATATTGTCAAATATGTAGTGATTAAAGTACTAAATATTAAATTTGTAGTGTATTTGGATCGAGTCGTTTCATGGATTTTAAATACATTTCTATTGTTTATATAACTTAAAAGAAAAGAAAACTCAAATACATCTCACTGCTTGTTTACACTACAACGATATATATTTCGAATCCTTATATAGAATATTGCAGTCATTTAATAGTATAATTATATTGTAAACAAGTAGGAGATTAATATGAGTTTTCTTTATTTAAGTTATTTAACGACGAAAATAAATTCGAAATCATGGATTTCAATTTACTCAATCCAAATTATTACCTTTCTCGAATGGAATCAGCATTGGCGAAACAAAAGGTCCCGGAATTGATTCGAACAATTAGAATGCCTGGAATTTTGGTGGCCATGGGATATTGCACCAAGTTGCAGAATACATTGTCCGCGCCCTGGATTTTTCCTATCTCTTCCACGCGAGGCATTATGGAATTCAGAATTATCTTGCTAAATGAGATTCCTATCTGCATTAAATTTCAACAATATCATGTTAATTATATATTGCACTATTAATTTTTCATTCCAACGAACTAACTTGTAGCTTGAGCTTTATTGACTCTTAAATGAAAATAATATTTATTTTAATAATATTTTATGATTTTATCGAATTATGACATTTACTTCATCTGTATACCATACAAACTGCATAAATAAAGTCTTTGAATACAATAAATATCATGTGATATGTCTCTCAACATAAGATCATGAAACTCATTAGAAAATGTACTGTATATTATAAACTGTACTGTATATTATAAACTGGATCATAATCGATTCAACTGCCCTAAAGTAAGGATAAATGTCTCTTGAGCTTGATACTAACAACTATTATGTAAACGTCATGTTTCATTGGTAAGGACATGGAGATATCTATTCATGCAGATGAAAGATCACTGATGATACACTGAACAACCCTCACTCGCATTTTCCAAGTGGTTATCATTTATCGAATGGAAAAATTCCCAGTTATGGTTGTACATAATTAGTCTTTTGATCCGGGATAACGTGGAGGCTCTACGTATTAGTATATAATTTGATCCGTTTATCGACTACATTAGGGGTCATCAGGTGATGATGTTGAGTGTAGTTTCAAAATATGTATGAATCAATACATTGTAGTCGGTGATTCAAAGCTCACTCACGAGTGAAGATATTCTATGTGATCTGATGAGTTAATATTGCAATGAATCTATGATCAAAGTAAGACATGTGTATTTTAGAAAAGGGTTTCCTCAATTTCACATACCATGTAACTATTATTACTCAAAGATACACACATCGTTATCGAATTCATTTGCAACTCTTGATATACTAGCGGTTGCAAATTCAATTGATATATATGAGTTGAAGGGACCATACCGCACACTAACTATAACTTATGGTTCTTACAACTACTATCAATGATACCTGAGGGATCATAAAACGATGTTATTGGACACTCTTATCATGATCTGATTGGTGCAATCAGATTTCAGTTCTGACGTTCTTGATCAAGGAGTTGATGAAAAGAATGACTTAATTAGCGTAAGCCCGAATATGAACAAATGTTGCTCTGAATCACATGCACTTGTAAACCTACTGTGATACATTTGTCCCACATCTTAAAAATCAAAGATTTAAAATGAGTTTATAATGGCGGTGATTGTGATACCATTGTCCCACATCTTAAAAATCAAAGATTTAAAATGAGTTTATAATGGCTTACAATGGACTTTTATAGCAACTTGGGTTAATCATTTTCGTAAAAACGAGGACGAATACGAAGTATTTGTTATAGAGACCCATTGTGCAGTCACGCAGGAGCGGACCCGGGCTCAGGACATGACAGAATGGTATTAGATCCGGTCACCGGCATGGAACACCGGGAAATAAGTGTTATACATGGCAAAGTGCTACGTGTATGGGAGCCACCTCTTGAACCTGCCGGGCACAGTGCTACATGACGAGAGCCACCTCTTGAACCTGTAGGAGACACCTCTAGATTCTCGGCGCTGGTGGATCGAGGGGTCAGGCTGCGATGAGAACATCGCGTTCTGAAAGAGGGGTGATTGTGATACCCTTGTCCCACATCTTAAAAATCAAAGATTTAAAATGAGTTTATAATTGCGGTGATTATGATACACTTGTCCCACATCTTAAAAATCAAAGATTTAAAATGAATTTAAAATGGCTTACAATGGACTTCTATAGCAACTTTGGTTAATCATTTTCGTAAAAAACGAAGACGAATACAAAGTAGTTGTTATAGAGACCCATTGTGCAGTCACGCAGACGCGGGCTTGGGCTCGGGGCGTGACACCTACGGCTAGCTGTATCCCTGATAATTGAGAGTCACACAAGTATTGGACTCCGGGTTCTCGTTGATATAGTAAAATTCAAGGAGTTGAATTTGGCGACTATAGTTTGATAGAGATCAAATAAATTGCTTATAAAAGAGTTTATAAGTTGATACCATATAATTGAAGTCGTGGAAGTTAGTTTAAATGTTAATTAAGTGACGAGAGTGAAACTGTCTATTTTATTGAATTTTATTGAAGAAGTTTACAAAACTGACAGCTCCAAAAAATGGATTAATGATAAATTTTATCTTTCGAAATTTTCATTTTTCATTACGTGAATGAGATTTGTATCCTCCATGCATCGACACTGTCTAATTATCGATCGGGGTTATAACAAGTTCTCAATTATTTATTTAATAAATTTAAGACATACAAATTAAATAATAAATTATTAGTAATGACTACTAAGTACAAAATTCTCCTGAAACATCCTAAAAGAGTCTAGAATTTATTAAATAATTAATAATTAAATAAAAATTATTTAATTTAAAGCATAAACAAACAAACAAATATATTTTCAAGAGTGAGAAATACATACATGAGAGTTTTGAATAATGGATACACAGTATCCTGATTCAAGAATAGTTCTAATTAGATCAGAAATTAAAATTTATAAATATTTCATTAAAAGTTATATGATTTTTACACACAAGTTTTTGTTCAGAATTTTTGTCCACAAAAAATTTGACAACACAAAACTCTCTCACAATCCACTCAAAAATCGGCCACCATCTTCGTGGAAGCACATGGCCGCTACACCATATTGCCACTACTTCACCAATTTTTTGAAATTCTGGCGATCTATTCTCGACACAAATTTCGTGTAGATTTCTAGTGCAGTATGCACGATGATCAAATTTTCTGATCATGGACCTAATTAGGATACTGAAGGAAATTAATAGGGATTCGCAAGAAGAGCTATTATCATCTAAACACCGAGAAAGTTGGAGTCGACGTTAACTACACAAAGATAAATCATATTTATACACTCATACGACGCCCAAGGGAGTTTTGATTGTCAAAACACAAAAATAGTAGACTTTCATTGCTCTTTAGATGCGAAAAAATGATATACCAACACCTCGTGTCCTAGAATATCGCTTATAAAACACCTAATTATATTATATCACAGAGTGATGCATTAGCTTATTACCAAGTTATTAGAATCAGAGAAGTAATTTGAAATCTACTATAGTAATGTAGCATTTCACCACACACAGTATCGTTAGACAAATTTATTGAGGACATCTGAAATTGCTGATTTAAACTGTCATGTTATCAATTAGATAAAAATAATCAAAAATTTAAAGTCAATATACTAAAATCAAAATTTAAAAGTTCGATGAACCAAAACTTATAATTAGACAAGTTAATGAACCAAAAATATTATTTTTTATTTCTACATAAGCGTGATCTTTTACAAACATTTCTTTGTTTTTGTATACGAGATTTTAACCGGAAATAACATAGTATATATTCCAATTACATGCTAAACTAGGACCAGAATAAAAACATCCAAGAAGTTTGTATGATAATCAATATTTTCCTGTCCTTTTCACCATCTAAATTTTTATTTTTTTTAACAATAAAGGCACATAATATGATATTTTGCTAAATAATTGAACTTGGACATGTCAAAGGTTGATTTACACTTTTGTCAATTATTCATTGAACCAGGACATGTATGATACTAAGAGACATTCTATTGCTAACGAAGAAAAGAAAAAGATGAGTCATTTATCATATGATAATTGCTAATTAGTTGAAATTTATTTAATTATAAAGTTTTTATCTTTCTTTAAATTTATTTACAAACGAAAACCCTATGTTAACTTATAGGGATTATAATTTATTGTAATCAAGAATTTCCTTGTCGCTCACACTGATATATCATAAGTTTAAAATGAAGTCCTGAATCGAAATTCAGTTGTAACAAACATATTTCTCAATTCAAAATTTAAATTTTAAAACCAATGAAGAATTGATTTTGTATATCATGTGCTTGTGTTCATCATGTGAGCTTGTTTACTCCTGCCCACGTAGATTTCCTATTTGTTTTCTTGTTCCTAAAATATTGAAAAAATAGTCAATTTACTTCTCAAAGTTGTATTTTAGTCCTACAACTTATGTTTTTCTGGTTTTTAGTTCTATTTCACCAGACCGTTGATGTGACACTAAAAATGCTAACGTGATGTCGAAAAATTGATGTTTAGTCTGGCATCACATTAATACTTCGACAAAATATGACTAAAAAAAAGGTTACGTTACTATAACACAACTTGATAAGTTAGGGGACAAAAAAAAGGTAAACATGACAACTTAGATAACTAAATTGATTATTTTCCTAAAATATTTGAGGCTTTAGATTTATGGGCGGAAATGAAATATAAAGTAGAACTACAAAATATATGTGGAATTTCTTAATGTAACTATTAAAATTTGAAAATAATTTCTAATTTTTTTCTCCAAAATTATATCGAACTGGATAACGATCTAACTATATTAAAAGAGTCAAATATTATTGAGTGTGGTGAATGCCTTTAGCTTTAGTAGTGTATACTTCCTATTCTTGCAACTTTCTCCCAGCACCTAGCCTCTTTGTATACTTCAAACTCCACTATAATCAATTTTTTATTTATTTTTTAATTGTAGGATCCCAATTCAATTTTGGCTCACTCAAATTAACTATCTTAAATTCAAGCTACTGAAAAATATTACCCTAACAACTGATCTAATGATTTATTTTTGCCACACGTTAGCACTTTCAACATTAAAAAAATATTTTGTTTCATCTTTTCTCAATATTATTCACCGTGAAAATAACGGGAAATGAGATTAATTACATACCGCGACTAGGAGGCCGATCTCGACGGACCCGAAAAGGACGCCGGAGAATGCACCAAGGCAGACCAAGAAATCCAACTTGTCCACCTTCCAAATATTGTATGCTTCATTCAGATCAATAAGCCCAGGGAGTGCGGAAAGGATTATGGATGCAAGAATGGCTAGTGGGGTGTAATATAAAAGCCTGGTGAACAGCAGAAGGGATATCAGCACTGTGATTGACATAACAATATTCGACACTGCTGTTTCACACCCTGCACTGAAATTTACGGCAGTCCTCGAGAAAGAACCTGCGGTATGCCAACATATGGTAAAAATATTTAATCTGAGCGCTGACATGACAATTTTTCGATGATATATCAGTGTTCAGACAAAATATGACTAAAAACCAACAAAAAAAATTATAAGAGTACTAGGTCCAACTTTGACGAGTTAGTTGATAGAAATATAAAACCGTATGACAACTTATAGAACCAATTTGACAAATTTCATTTTTATTTTATGACAATTTAATCTTTTTTCATTAAATAGACTGACGTGAAACTGAAATTTGACAAAATAAGTATCAAAATTATACAACTAAATCTATAAGTTGAATACTAGGCTGAATGGGAAACCTCCAAAGTACCTGTTGCTGCATAGCAGGAAGTGAAAGACCCGATTACGTTCATAAATCCCATGGCTGCCATTTCTTTGTCCCCATCAAGGTGATACCCTTTAACAGTGGCAAATGATCTGCCAACGGCAATTGCTTCCTGATACACCCAAAAAAAAAAAAAAAAAAAAACTTAGATGTATTTATAAATAAAATCTTGGAAAAATTATTTGGATAAAATCCTCTAGTTATTTAAAAAATGCATCATTTTTTCGACCATTATTGTTATAGGATAAATTAAAACATCAGTATTTCCAAAATCTATAGTTAAAGGTAAAATTGTCTATTTCATGATCTTATAAGTTGATCAGCACTCCTCTCGCAAGAAAGATGTCTGAAAGTGCAAAAGAAACAAAACTATTGCACTCATCAGGGAATCAAAATAGGATTTAAACCAACTTATACGACCAATTTTGTTATTCCCAGTTCACGATCAATGAAAAGTATAAACTGATCATCACTGTGAGAGCTATGAGTGCACAAATCAATCCGATCTTTGCCGATTCTCCGAGATGTTCACCGCCAAAATTCAACTGATGCAATGAACTTGGATTGATCCCTCCTTTGAAATGTTTGACGATTTTGACACCATGCTTCTCAGCTTTGGTCAAGTACACTATCAAAGTGGATAATATGACTGAAAATAGAGGAGCAATGGCTGGTAACCAGAAAAATTTCCTGTTCCTTTTTCCCTGAAATTTTAACAATATTTCTTGAATTATATAAAAAAAAAAAGATAAAAAAACTTGGAATTAACTTGAATTATGTGCATACTTACAATGAATCGGGTGCTTAAAATGAAGATCAGGAATGAACAGCCAAGGACAAAGTTCGTGGGATACCACTGTTAAACAACCCATTAACTTTGTCAAGATATTATTTACATGGTAATAATATATATCTATATATATAAATTTTGGTATATATGACATATGCAACACTTGAATGCCCATAAAAAAAATTTAAAACTACTGATTGCTCCCTAGTTATATTTTTTATAACACTATTTTTTTTTTTTGCTAAAAAAAGAAATAATCAATTTTCTTCTCCCAAAAATTTACTATAAAAATTATCACACATGGACTAGTATTTTTATTAATATGATCATAATTTTAAAAAAAATTAACACGTTTTTTCTTTGGAAACATTATTGTTATTCGTAAAACATATATAGTCAGAATTTACTATTCTATCACGTCCCGAGCCCTAGGTCGCACAGACATGACTGCACAAAGAGCTTCTATTACAACTAATTTGTATCTGTTTTGACTTTACGAAAATGATTAAAGTGAGTTGCTATAAGAGTCAATCATATATTATTATAAACTCGTTTTAAATTTTCAATTTTTATCATACTTTATATTTTAAAAGATTGCGCTAAAATTATAGCACATTTGTAATATCTTGAAATTTTTTATTTGGGATGGGTAATTTTTTAAAAAGATTACAATAAATACAAATAGGGGTGAATGCTATATTTATTTCAGATCTATCTGTATTAAGATATTACAGATAAATTTGAATTTTATTTTAAATAAAAGTGGAAATGAAAACCAAAATATGGTTAATTGAACGATTCCTCGTCCATTATAAAATAAAAATCCAGATTCATTTCCATGATTTAGAATATTATTAAACACAAAAGCATTTAATTAATTAAATTGATAAAAAAAAAAAAAAATTAATTTAATAATCTCAATCAGCATAGTCAAAAACATGTGATTAAATTGAAAAAAAAATAAATAAATAAAGGAAAAAGTGACTCTGAAAGCTTACTTCTTGACGAAGTGCTTTGACGACAGACTGAACCACAGAGACGACATCCGTATGAGAGCTCAGATTCTTTATTCCCAATAATCCCTTCAACTGTTGGAGCCCGATAACAATGGCGGCGCCACCCATAAACCCTACTATTGCAGCATGTGACAGGAAATCCACAAGAAAACCCAACCTGCAGTTTATGATCATGTTAAATACATGATTTCTGGAAAAACCCATCGAATTTCTGGGAAATTTTTTATCATATAATCATGAGCAATCACCTGAATAATCCAAACAGCGCCTGGAAAATACCGGTGAAGAAAGTGACAGTGAAAACCATTCTTCTGTAAGCTGTAGGATCAGTTGATGGGTCTACTACTTTAGAAATAGTTGCAGATAATAGAAGTGAAACTACTGCAACTGGACCGATCGCTATCTCTCTCGAACTTCCCATTAAAGCATATATCAGAGGTGGCACCACGCTTGTATCTGAAATTAAGAAGTAAATTATTGTTTTAGGTGGTGAATTCAGCAGTTGAAAATTGTTTGAGAGAATGGTTAGTTATTTAGTTCACTCACATAGACCATATTGAGGGTCAAGTTTCGCCAGATTAGCATATCCGATACTCTGCAAAAATTTCCGTTTCAGTTTTAGAAGGAAATTTCAACATTTTTTTTCTTGGTGTTTAACGCAGACCTGAGGAATGCAGAGACTGGCAAGAGTTAGGCCAGCCATGAAATCGTTCTTGAACTTTGTAGCTTTGTAATTCTTTGCCCATTTTAGTATCGGAAACAGGTTTTGCAAGAAGAGGAAACAACGATTCGTCCGGGTTAGTTCCTTCGCTTTTGCTCTAGGAAAAAGGGTCTCTTTCATGGAGATGTACAGCTCCTGCCATGCCGGAGGTGGGTTTGGAGAGCTGAGCAGCCATTTCGCTCTTTCGGACCAGCCGAATACGACGGGGGTGGCTTCGGCAGGGACATCCATCTGCAGTAACTCCACTGTGAAGTTTTTGGCCGGTGGATTGCTCATGGTTTCTTTGAAGTGTTTGGGTGAACTCCCGAGGAATTACCCAGAACTGTGGCGACTCGCTATATATACAAGCAAAACTACTTTTCAGCAAAAGTTTTATGATTTCTTGTATCGTGCATATAAATTAGGGCAATTTACAGTTTTTACTCTATATATATTTTTCTTTGTCATTCTTCAGTTGTATAAATTTCAATCTTAGTTTGTCTTTTTTTTTTTTTTTTTTTTTTTTTTTTTTTTTTTTTTTTTTTTTTTTTTTTTTTTTTTTTTTTTTTTTTAATTTTTTTTTTTTTTTTTTTTTTTTTTTTTTTTTTTTTTTCGATTTTAGTATTTTTCCGACATATTGTTTAAATTATTAATTGACATCAATAAAGCCTAGATATGATATCAACATGATATTAAGTGTGCAACACTACATGATTAATACTCCCGATCAATAAAAATGGCTAAAATTGCCAGGATTGAAATATGGAAACACTGCATTTTTTGTCCTACATATTTATCTTTTCGTGATTTTGATTATCTAAATTGTCAAATTTCAGTTTTATTCTGCTATCTTTAAGTTTTGTAGTCATTTTTTCGACATGGTGCTGACGTGAAAGTGATGCGGCCCTGATGTGGTATCGACATGGTGATGACATGTGCAGTATCACGTCAGCGCTCCCAATGAAAAATTAATAAAATTGTTAAAATATAAAATTACAATGCTAAAATTGAAATTTAACAACATAGAGACTAAAAATCGCAAAAAGATAAACATATGTGTTTGTTTGTGATTTCGGTCTCTCGTGTTGTCAAATTTCAATTTAATCATGTATGTGTATTTATTTCAATGGGAAAAATCATATGATTTTTTTAGATTATAAATGTCACAAGCTCGTACGAGAAGATGTTGACAGAAAGAATCAAATCTATGATCATTGATCAAATAATCATTTATTCTACCAACTTGAACACCTTTTGAGAGCTTATTGGTTACGTTTTTGTTATTGGACAAAAGTTAAAAATGTGTAAAGTGAGTTGTCTATTTCAAAAAGAACAAAGTGGGTTGTGAATGGAAACATAAAATTTGAATCCAGTCCAATAAATTAATCACAACAAATTGTGTCAGACTATCTCACGATAAAAAAAATATGCCTTAACTGCCCAGATTTTCAAATGTGCAATAGTGCACCACATGAGATAAAGGCATAACTATATGTGACATATAAGATAGAGTCACACGAGATTACACTTTAACTTACTTTTTTTTCTTTATTTGGTTAGAAATCATAGTTACGTTAATCCTTTGTGTTTGTTGAAGTTACTACAAAATTCGGGCACGAATTTAATTTTTAATAAGTAAAAACTATAATTTTAATCATATAATTTGGTCATTTTCAATCTTCAATCCTCTAAATCGATCGTAAAAATTCAGTCCTAATGATCCAATATCATCGTTTTTACTTTCAGTCATTTTCTTTGAAGTTCGATGTTGTCAACAATATGATGAAAAAGGACTATAAGTGTAAACAAGAACTCATCTATTTAACTAAGACTAAAATTTGATAAATTGCATTATTAATATTGAGAAAACGACCAATTTACATGATTAAAATTGAACAGTGTATATTATGTTGTGTGCTAAGTTGCTAACCACAAATTTTATGTTGTTTTTTTTTATTGTGTTTATTCTTTTATTACAATGAAGTGAGAGAGCGAATCTACAAATATTTATTATTTAATTAAAATTAGTTAATAATTTAATAAAAAAAAATGTGGAGTGTTATTTACGCTCCAAAAAATGAACAACACTAGAGCGTAGTTATAAAAT
Organism: Primulina huaijiensis; assembly: GCF_012295235.1. Lineage (NCBI taxonomy): Eukaryota > Viridiplantae > Streptophyta > Magnoliopsida > Lamiales > Gesneriaceae > Primulina > Primulina huaijiensis. Next base: position 14,116,200 of record NC_133321.1, read on the forward strand.
TTCTTTAGTAGAAAGGTACTCGATATTTAGCAGTGACGACGCTAGATAATTCCTCTTCGTATATGCATGGAATCCGAAATCGAGAGAGATCTGAGTATATTTTTCCCAGATCACTAAGAATGGTTCACGATCAATCTTTGTTGTGAGGCGAGAATCGAAAAACTTTTTAGTTTCATCGACGTCTTATGAGACGTAGGCCAAAAACTCGAGCAGCACTAATTCCATCGCACATGGATGGTGGTTATTACAAGACCCAGTCATAAAATGTCGTCGTCGTATGTGTGTAGGTCACTATTACTCGACATTTAACCGCGTTTGGGAAGTCAAACATCAAAAAGGGGGAAAAAGACGAGGAAAAGGCATGTGTCCGAAAGTTCAATTTTTGATGTGTTTGTATAAGATGATTGGTCGATCATCTCATTGCAAAATAAATAAAAATAGATGAACCACATATTTTGGTTTTCAAATGATATGATCAATCGATCATCTTGTGCAAAACAAAAACTGTACAAAACAAAAACCAAACGATCTATTACAAATGGAGCATAGATTCTCGTGGGATTTCTTAGTTTGACGGGTCACACATTCCATCCGACGGTCCACATTGCACCGAAATCTTGATATACCGCAACATTTCAGTATAGTTGGTATGCTAATTATACATACTTAAAATTTTTGGTACGATATAGATATGAATATTTTTAATATCATAATTTTTTATACGATAGACGATATGTATTTTTTCGATACGGTAGAGTAGTATATTTCCATTACTTTGACTTATGATATTTTCAATGTAACTAGTTCGATACACTTGTAATTTGGTCCACGCCACGATATAAACTATTTGATATATATAATGGTTGTCTGTATCATATCGATTGCCATTTGCATCTAGGTCTAACCATAGTTCTATATATAGTCGATAATTTTGGTAAAAAATTGACGGTTTCGGTTCTAACGAAAGATAGAATCGAAATCGAACCACTTAGATATGATTCCAGTTCCTAGTAATTAGGTTTATGGTTAGAACCAATTTGAGATAGAATTTATTTCGATAAATTTAGTGTAAAAAACAAAAATAAAGGTACAACATGAGGTAAATAAATTAATTAATCAATTATTACACTAATTTTTTTATATTAATATTTAGTTTTTATTTAAAAAATTAAAGGGTTAAATTTAATTCAAATAAATAAATAGTTTAACTCTATAGTTTAAGTTGTATATATATGTATATGACAATATTTTAAATTTTAAGATTAATTTTCGGTTTTGGTACTAGTTCCTAGCATGCTTCCAGTTTTACTTTTGGAACCCCAAAAAAAATTTTAAAAAAATCTAGGTTTTGTGAGACCGTTCGAGAATCAATTTTGTGAAACAGATATCTTATTTGAGTCACATTTGAAAAGGTTTTGCTTTTTATACCAAAAGTATTACTTATTATTGTAAATATGGACATGACTGACTCGTATAACGGATAAAGATATGATTGACCGTCTCACAAGAAACCAACGAAAATATTAATAGGATAATACATCATTGATTTTTTAAAATTCAATCATATTTCATCTATATATTATAAAAATTCAAGCACATTTTCCTCTTATGATAGAGGTTTTAGTCCTAGTTATATAATAATAAATATGAAATATTAAAAAGATGCTATATATATGATATATCTCTTATTTTGTGCTCGAAGACTTGACATGCTATCTTTGAAACCATTTTTTTTTCTTCAATAAATTGGCAACCATCCATCCACAGCAAATGCTTTTTTCAGAAAGAATAGAATCAAATGTTGAATCGATCGAGCGCGAGCGTGTGAGTGATATGATATTGTATTTTTTTTAAGAAAAATTCATATCTTCGAAAAGTTCGAATATACAAACTTGGAATATTTTTTATTTCATCGCCAAGGGCTTAAAATTGTTGATATAAACTAAATCAATCGGAAGATTTAAGCAAGCTTTTACAAATGTTTTCACACCATATTTTGAGTATTAAATAACATTTTATTGTATTTTTGTGTCCTATAGAAGAGATGCTGCACAAATATTGTGTAAGATCACTCCTGCGAAAGAATATTTTGATGTACCATTACAAAATGCAATTACTCTTCCAAAAGAAGTCTAGCAATAATGACTTGCGTACACGAAACAAATTAACACATGAAAGGGCGTAAAGGGATTCTCCCGACGAAGCACCTTCGAGGCTTGAGTCAAGGAACGAAAATATGTTGAAGAGCAATAATTGTCTCCATTATATAGATCGTCGGTGTAGGTAATTAAATGTGGTTCTTGCTTCTATTAGTTTAAAATATTCGAGTTGTACAATCAACCCTAACGATATATTTCGGTAAAAAAAAAAGGACAGACGTTTAATATTACAATTTGTGTAAAAACCATCATCACATTTTCGTTTTCATGAGTTGTATGTGGTACTATTGTATGTTGGAGAATAATGTATCTATGTAAAGTCTCAGATTCGACGACTGTCATCACTGTACCAAGACGAATCTTTCCAGCATGCTTATGTAATCACTCACACGCATCTTAAGAAACTTCCCAGGGGTCACCCATATCAAAATTACCCAAAGTCAAGTAAGCTTAACCTTTGTGTTTTTTTGTTATGACTTATGAGCTACCGAAAAAAAAATGCACCTTCTTGATATAAGTAGTACTTATCAAATATTTTTAAGCATTCATCAACTGCACAGTCTCATACCTGAACAGTTTTGGAATCTCTATCCTTCCGATATGAGATCAGTTCATTCATGTTCTCATCGCCTAGAAGCCTGCCAAGAGCTGCTCATTATCCGTGCAACCTCATGACACCGGCGATCAACCCCCGCCCTTTTCGGCCTTGATCCTCACATGCCCACCATCTTCCTCTTGGTTCGTCCCGAACCACACCATACTAGGAGAGATCGGCTCTAATACTAACTTAAATATCACGTCCCAAAGCCAGTGTCTACTAACCCCGACCCCGGGACGTGACAATCTCTCACGAGAGTAATAAAAAAACGTGATGTGAGATTGACATACTGTTTAAAATATTTGAATTGTAACACCATCTTTGCTCATTGTTTTTGGTACAACGATAGACGACCAACCCTATTAAAAAAAAAAAAGAATTAGGGATAGGCTAATACATGCAATGAGAGAAATGTATTGTATGAATATTATTGACTTCGTGTACGTCTGAGTTGATCGAAGCATACACTAAAAGGCTTGACCCTATGCAAAAACATAATTATTTGGAGGTTTCTATGTACCTACAAGTAGAATGGGCAGTGGGCTACTTAATTCTCTTTCCGTCCACTATCGACGGCCGATAAAGAGTGCATTTTTTTAAAAAAAACAAAAAGAAATAGCACCACTTTTCTTTTGAAAGAGAGATTCTGATTAGTGATTTCAGACTTTGCAACTTGCCAGTCTTTAATCAATAAATCAAGAATATATTTATGTACAGTTATAGGAATTTTTTGTTAAAAATTTTGTTTTCTGATTCGGTTTGAACCGAACTCGAGCTCTAAATTAGAATGAAAAAAAACATTAATGTTGGGATGCATCAATTATTACTATGTAATCTATTTAAATTGTAATTAACAGTACATCATATATCAAATTCTAACATTCGTATTACCTTGATACAGTTATTGGTAACAAGATAACTATGCGACATTAATAATTTTTCCCATATACGATATAACGATCAATTATAATTTCCGAACTTTTATATTAAAGTTCGGGAAAACTATATTTTTGGTCATGTATGTTTCTTTTTTTGTGATTTTGATCATCTATGTCATCAAAGTTCAATCTTAGTCTTATATTTTTCGGTTTTTGAAAATTTTAATTGTTTTTCATCGAAAGTATTGATGTTATATCAGGCAAAAATGAATAAAAAAAACAATAAAAATAGCAGACTAAGATATAAATTTGACAACTTTTTCCCATAAAGTTATATTATTAAAACAACAATAGTTTTCAATAATCGATTTGGTTGACCTACGATATGCCAACCATTGTAGTGGAAGCCATGGAATGATGGAAATTTGAATCATAACCTGAGACAAGACTAGTTAATTAAGTAATGAATCTGGATGGCTTTCCGGTCGTTGTTCTCAAACTAATTGAATCTTGTTCTAACAATGGCTTTGTGAAAAGTATCTCCAAAATCAGAATGATTCTAAAATAAATAAATAAATAAATAAAGATAAAGAATAAGCATCCATATTTATGAAGTGGTTAATTTTATAATCCCAAAAAAAAATTGTGAAGAAATAAGAATATGTATTTATTTTTATTCAAGTGTCTAATTTTATAACCCTAAAAAAGTGACCTAATTGGTCTTTCAATTTAACTTGATCATTGAACAAATTTTTCTTGAATTCGAATATTAGAGATTCTCAAGTCATTGGTCAATGGCTTGTACAGTTTATCTGATATCAATATCTGAAGATTAAAATAAAATATCGAATTCGAGACTCGATTGTAATATTCTTCTTGGATTCAAAAATAAAAATAAAAAATCTTTAACTCAATTATTTATTTGAGAAATGTCTCAAAATTTTGATGGATATTTCAAGGACCACTTCATTTCTTTGTGTCACTTGCTTTTGGTTGGAAGGAGTCAAGGACCACTTCATCTCATTTGCAAATTGCAATATTATAAAATAATATAAGTTGTACTTTGGAAAGATTTATTTAATTTGTATCGAGGAGAGTATAATTTAAGAATTGGTTTTCAATTTGATTTTGAAAAGATATCTTTATTGGCCACATTTGAAATCTACGAATTTTAATTAATATATTTGTTTAACTAATAGAATCTAGATAAAAATGTATCCAATAAATTTAAACCGAATTGTAATTCATGATTTTTTTTTTCTTTTGATTACACACGAGGGGAGGGGGACTCGAACTAGGGAGGCCAGCTAATCTGGCAGGGGTGAGACCGCTGGACTACAAATCCGGTCTCGTAATTCATGATTTCAAATACCTTAACTTAGACGCTTTCTCACAAACACATAAACCCTAGTGGTATGACCTGATTTAGAGTAAGTTTTTTGTGAGACGATCTCATAGATTTTTATTCGTGAGGCGAGTAAACTTTGTTCATATTTACAATAAAAACTAATTATTTTTAACATCAAAAGTAATATTTTTCATAAATTACTTCAAATAGAATATTTGTGTCATTAAATTGAGACGCGGGACCGTCTTGCATGATTTTTTGTGTTAAACTAAAATCCACTAATAAATTGGATTTATTTTCTTAAATTATTTTAATTGGTATGCTCGAGAAATGAAAAAAAAAATATTTTGGGTAAGTATAAAATTTCTAAGTTCTGAAATATTTTGCTCATCTTATTATTATTTCATTTTTTAAAAAAAAGAAAAAAGTTTAATATCGTTACTAACACAAACCGAGCTAGAGTTGGGTATTTAGGTATAGTTTGGTACACTAGATAAGAGATGAATTGATAAATAATCCTTCTTATCTCACGTTTGGTACCTTTTTAGTAAGACTGTGTGATACCCTTGTCCCACATCAAAAAAATCAAAGATTTAAAATGAGTTTATAATGGCTTACAATGGACTTCTATAGCAACTTGGGTTAATCATTTTCGTAAAACGAGGACGAATACGAAGTAGTTGCTATAGGGGCCCATTGTGCAGTCACGCAGGCACGGACCCGGGCTCGGGGCGTGACAGCCCGTGATAATATAATGGGAATGTGATTAATAATTTTATACAATGTTAAAATATCCCTTTTATGAGATGTGATAATTTTAATTTAATGATAAAAAACATCACAAATGACTTAATTGCCCTCAATATATAAAAATCCTAAACTCTATCAAATATTTTTATTTATTTTTATATATTACCAAAATAATGGTGTTTTGAACTCGAGATAATTATATAATGATTTTTATAAATATTTAAAGTTTCCTCTTGTAAAAAGCTCCCGCATTTTGATCTTAATATAAAATTAAAATCAAATAAATATTTTTATTTATTTTTATATATTATATAATATGATAATTATATAAATGAACTGATAATTGTATAAATGATTTTTATAAATCTCAATAAAATTATTAGTATCACTCGATTAACCTTAAAAATTGATATTTGACTTGACTCACAAAAACAAATGCTCAATTATCATATTTATATAATATATAAAATTAGGTAAAATAAATAAATCATGCAAGCACTGTCGGCGCATGAACAAATAAGAAATATGAACTCAAGCAATAATTTTGAAATTATGAAATTTATTATAATAAGATTAATTTTATCATTACAATCTAACATATAAATTTAATTACTCTTATTAAAATCATACCAAATATTAAATATAATATTTTACATCTTATTTATCCTTAACTTATCTTTATATTATATATCACATGTTTATCTTATCATATGTACCAAACTATACCTTAGAGTTTGTCCAATCTAGCGTCCGGGCCACGATTTAACTTGGGCTTCCAAAGCCATCTCTTTCATTTGGGTGTAACATCGGGCTTCGGCCCATTTAGTATAAACGGATCTGCCATTTATATATAATTGACCACAAAATAATGTTTAATTAATTACCTTTTGGAATTGTTTTATATTCATCTCCACATGTGAAAGCAATATCAACTTCTGCATTTGCTGCTACGGCATACCAAGTATAGAGCTTAAGAAACCGAACACTTTTTGAGAATGAGATACCAAATTTGAGGCAGACGATTAGGAAAATCATGATACACATATTTCATTGTTTTCCTAGAGCTATTTATGCACTTTATTGTACGGGTTTATGACATTAGTTAGTGCATTATGCTTGTTGTTGAATTCTTGAGAATGCTCAGTGTAGTTGTACTGTAAACATTTTTTTACTTATTTAATGGAATTCATTTTCATTAAAATATATATATATATCAACTTGAATAATCCTTAACTTTATTTATTTATTTTTTTAAAAAAAATCTTTAGCTATATATGTTTTGAGATTATTTTGACATTATAATATTGATTAATATTTTTTATAACCTTTTAACTTTTATTTTTTTCCAAATTAAGATCGATCCAACTATCTATTGCAAATTAAATCAATATATATTTAAATATTGGTCAAACAAAGACTTAAGTTTTGAATTTTCTCTATTTCTTCTTTTCTTTTATAATGGAAAAGAAAACTATATTTATTAGCAAAATTTATGTCACTAATTACAATGATGACAAAAACTTGTGTGAGACGGTCTCATGGGTCGTATTTTGTGAGACGGATCTCTTATTTGGGTCATCTATGAAAAATTATTACTTTTTATTCTAAGAGTATTACTTTTTATTGTGAATATCGATAGAGTTGCATGATATATTAGTAAAGAAACAAAAAGTTAACAAGAAATTATTGGTATTAATTTAATTATTTCGGGCAACATTGTGATGTAATAAAACAGAAATCTTACAAACAATTTAATGTATCACGACGAAACATTACTTCCCAAGAATTTAAACTTAAAACTCGAATCCCCCGAATCCCAAAACAAAGAAATACTATCACCCGCCTTAAGCTTCCTATCCCTCATTAATTCCATGCAAAAAATCACACTATCATTGTTACCCACGGGATCAAAATAAATATTACCCCTCTCATATTTCTTTGATTTATTTTCCTCCGTGACATCCCACAACGTCGCGCTGACCCTATAACCTCGCACGACGAGATTCGCCATGCTAAGATCCCATTGACGAAGGATGTACTCAAACGTATCGTGGAACGATACTAAAATTCTGCCCGAGGCGACTTCCGAGTGATCTAGGGTTTTGTAGATCACCCAAGGGTTTCTTCCGGGGTCTCTGACTGATAACTGGCTCGGTGGATAAATGTCTCGTATCTCTAACAGCACGCGTCCGACGAGGCATCCGGGACGAACTCTTTTTGCCTTTAAGTAATATTCTTCTTCTTTCTTGGATGGCAAGAAGTTGTAATAGAATGTCTTCTTTATGGTTTGGAGGGGTTTTAAGGCCATGGTTAATTTGCGTCTATATATATTTAATTTGCATGTCGTGTATAAAAAGATTTTTGGTTATTTATAGGGATGAATATGAATCCCTTTATAATCGAATTTTTTGAATAATACTTTTTTTTAATTATTATTTCCATTTAAGATTTTGGGTGTAAAATTATGGAAATCATTAATTATAGTATGGAGATTTGTTATTATTTTATTTGGAAAAATCACAAACGTAAAGGAAATTTTATTTTTCCAAGTTCGAAGGATCTGTTGAGATTAATGGCAGGTAATCGTTATTATTACAAAGTAGAATCGATTATTATACTTTTTCTTCATTTAGTATTGAAAATATTTTACATTTATTCGTCCTGGTCAATATATACATAATCCAATACTATCAATTTTCTAAAATTAACTAAAATATTTTGGCCACAATCATGCTTTAGAAATCCTTGGACTGAAATTTAGTTGAACAAGTTTGAAAATATTTCAAAGTGAAATCCAGTCAAAATTATCAGTTCGATTGCCAGCATGCATAAATATGTTGAATCGTATTTTATAAATAAATTAGAAATTGAATTTCTAGCTATATTTTAAGCCTTTGATTGATGAAAACATGATGATGATAATTTGAAGAGTCCTGATCTTTGAAGGATCCGGTGCGGAAAAAATTTTTAAAAAAATTGTATCCATATAAAAATAATAATAAAATTGGTGCTATAAAAATAATTTTACTAATTAAACACATAAATTGAGATTTATATTAATGAAAAACATTATATTCCATATTGATAATAATCAATATCATTATATTATAGAAAGGAAGAATACCTATTACAATTATCTATGAATTTTTTTTTTTTTTTTTGCACTTTTATCTGCAAAATCATCAATCAACTTCCATAAATAAGTTTTTCTAGAAACTCATTCTCAATTGAAATCATAGCTAATGCATTCGATCGATTTTGTTTGAGGCATGGTTGATCTCAGACATTATGATGTCAAGCAGATACTTTCTTTTTTAATCTTGTGTGTTCATATACAAGGTCGGAACTCAAGGTTCTTTTTCGAAGTTATCAGGGAAATGGAAAGAATGACATGACTGATGCCACGGTAACAAAGGAAGAAATAATTTGGATGGGTGGAAGTTGTGTGTAGCTGACCGAGCGCTCCTGGAATAGCTGAAAGGTGAAGGTGACCAAACTCGCGATTAGAATAAAAGGAATAGACTACTTTTAATGATTCCAATCTAGAAAAAAAATCGATAGTTTGTATTTTAGTTGTGTCAATTATCATTTCAACGATCAACTTCTCCCATAATGATATCTATGCTACTTAGTACTATAGTCATAATATCAGCTAATTTTATTCTTTTAAATAACTGAAGAATAATTTGTAAATTGATAAAATCCGGGGGTCGAATTTTCCATCTCCAAAGAAAAACACTCAGAAATATTTTAAGGTTTAGGAATACCCAAATTTACAACAAACTAGAAATAAACCAACATAAGCATAATTAAAGAAAACAGTAATAAAATTGCTAAAAAAAATTAGGGGCCTAAATCAATTGTCATACATATATTTAAATGATATCATTAGTCCCGTAATTTGCAAACCAAAATAAGCAACAAATCGTTAAAAGTATTAATTTTTTTTTAATTTGAAGAAATAAAGTTTTTAATCGGAATATGAAACCACCTCGACCGGATCAGAGTATATCAAAAAAAAAAGTTTATATGTAGCATCAAATGGTCGAACCATATGTGGAGTAGAAGCCGGATCTAAGTTAATCTGCAAGAAAACATCAGAAAATATGTTAATCTGCATCAAAATGCCAAAAAATTGAAAAATGGCAAATTGTCCCTACCAGAGAATATGCATAAAACCCTAATGAAAATGAGGGGAGAGTGATTTATATAAACGAAATAGCGACGATTTTATTTAAAAACGTCGTTATTTATTACCATGATTTTCTTTAAAATCGTCATTATTTAGTGTGATGGTTTATGACGTTCTATGCATTTATTAAATTTGAAATCATTTTGAATTATAGCATAAATATCCAATTGAAACTTTGTTTCGGCTTTTTTGATGATGAATTTGAGTTACATTAATCTATGATTTTGTTGTTGACGTATAAATTATTGATTTAATCCGATGACCATTTGTTTCATAATTGCAAAAGAAAATAGTGAGAGTACATATATTTTTCTATGTTCATAAGTATATTTTTAAATAAATTTTTCCCACTAGATTAAAAGTTTCTTGTTACTCCTTGGCCTCTTTATATAACAACGTTTTACATTAGACATCGCGATATACACGATATCACGCCCCGAGATCGAGGTTAGTCGACACCGACATTGTTCAACAATCACATAATCATCAAACAACAACTCTCGTAGCATAGTATAAATCAAAACCAGTCTATTATTCATAAACCATAAAAATCATTGTCTTTACAACTTAAATAAAAATATGCGGAAGAGTTTTTACAACTTAAAATAGATTAAAACGTAAAAATTAATTAAACTTCTGCAGTACTTCAATCATCACCATCCCCAAAATTGATCTTGTTCTTCCTCATCTAATTGCTTCTCTGACTTATCTGAGAGGGTAAAGTAAGGGGGTGAGTATTTTGGGAAATACTCAGGAAGTAGGGGCCGTTCGGGATATATTGCAACATATACTTGAATTCAAATTTTACATAGCATATCATAACGAATATTCATATTTCATAATCATACACATATCATACTCGCATAGCATAGTCGTTTAGCACTGAAAGTCATCTAATTTACATGATTTCCTGATATCAGTCTCCTATATATTAATCCTCTAAGGAGTGAGTCCATGTCCAATATGTTAATCCTCTATGGAGTGAGGGCGTACAACGGTTACCATCCCACCGTATAAGGTCATAGTTCGGAAATTCTTTCCCATACAGTACTTTGAACATATAATTTGACAAACCTTGAAGAAAATATATCATGAACAAGGAATTATGCTTGAACAAACTTTCGAAAACTGAAAGGAGATTCGTACACAAATTATAATATAGCAAAAACCCACTTACGAAGGATAAGTGTGCAAATTATAATTTAGCAAAAAATCAACTTACAAAAGAATATATACATAACAAAATCCCACTTATCTTAGATCTTGCTTGAAGAAAAAAATTGAAGGAACAAGTTGAAATTTGTCTCTAAAAAATCAACCAACTTGCAAGCACGTTTGCGACTTAATGAATCGTTGGATCAAGCTCGAACTTGTACAACACGTTCCAAGTATGTTATTTAAAATATGAGCGGTAGAGATTGTGTTTGGACGTCTTTTGTACCAGATTATGGACAAGAAACCGTAAATATGCTGTTTCGGCGTAGAATCTGAGCTGTATTGTTGAAATGATTATATCTTAAAAACTAACCGTTGGATTTGACTGAATTTTGAATATGTTGTTCAAACATATGAAAGTATATTTTGAACGGTGGAGATTGGATTTTGAGGCCTGGAGTGAGGGGACGAAATTCCAGAACTTGGGAGATTTTCAGTCTCTTAGCAGCACCTTGGGGGACGAAATTCTTGAAAATTTGAGAGAGAGGAGCTCGAAATTTTGAGCTTGGAAGGTGTAAATTTTGAATGCATAGACCCTGTGTGTGGATAAAAATCCTACCATAACCGGGTTGATACTTCTTCCATAATTCCAAGATATTTTTTCTTTATTTTATGTACTTAATTTCGAGAATCATGCATACATATATTTACCAAAATTATCTCATATTCTAAATCAATTATAAATCCCAAGATACATAGACATATACATAGGTATATATTTATTTATATTAAATAATTCTTAATTAAATTATTGAAGAGTTTAAAATAACTAAATCTTTGATAAATTAATACCATCTTGAGTACAAATAAATAAATGATTTAGAATTTGCGGGGTTTTATAATATTTCTCTAGGTTATTAAATTAATATATATCACATATATAAGTATTTATTATTTCATGATTTAAATTCTTGATATTCTTATCTTAAAATTCTTATATCCTAAAAGAAATCAGTGTCTCACACACGATTTACAAAAACCATCGTGATATGTATAAATTGTTTTCTTAAATTGTGGGAGACTGTTTTAGAAAAACCATTGCTACATGCCAACAGTTTACATAAACCGTTTCTATGACTAGTGGCATCTTACGTGAACTATCGCAAAATGACTTAAGTTTACACGAATCATCTCGAAATCAAAATTTGTGACGGTTTTTCATGAAAAACCATTCCTCTAGCTTGTTTTTGGTATGTTCATTGTAGGAAAGACCATGGTTCGAGACAAAAAATCTACCCACAAATTTGTTATTAAAAAAAAAGTACGGATAAAAAACAAAAGAGGTCATCTAAGTTGACTTATATACTTTTAATCCTCTAAATTGTTAAAATTTGGTATTATTGCAATAAATTTGTTTTGAAAGTTATATTTTTAGCCTCGTAATTTGCATTTTTTTTCAATTTTATGTCATGTTATAGTCGATTTGTAGTTTTATTACAGTAACTTGCATTTTTTCCAACTAATAAATTAAATTTCACGTGCAACGGTTAATTTTTTTATACTTTTTCGAATTTATCATTCACAACGATAAGCAAATCAATACATTCATTTTTCTTCTGATAATGTTAGTTTGCTATTTTATCATTATGTTGTGGAGTTATTGTTGATAGACAACTATATAAGTAAATGTGATGAAAAGATGATAATTTCATTGTTGGAATATTTTTTACAACAAACATAATTTCTAAATTTACAATGATTTATTTTGAAATTGCATAAAGTTCTATAAGTATAGATCCAAACCTCTAAAGATTATCTAGTCAGATTAGTATAAGAAATACATCACAATTAAATATATTTTTTACAGTAAAAAATCAATAACATATGTTTATAACTAACTATAAAGACAAAAAATTTTAAATAGTAGGTCGTGGTGGGTTACGAGATTGATAATTTTTCACCTCGCCAACTGGTGTGTTGGGTTGGGAATTTCTCAATCCGCCCAAATGGCGGGTAGGTCAGCCCTGCCCACCAGAAGGTTGGTCGTGGCAGGTTGCGGTTCAGCCCGCTCAACCACTTTGTTTAAATTGATCTAGTTTTAATAAGAGCATGAGAATTAATCATAACTATATATATTTTACAAGAGAACGTTAATATTAATTTTCTAAAATTAACTAAAATTAGGAAAGACCAGGGTTCGAGCTAGAAAATCTACCCACAATTTTGTAATTAAAAAAAAGTATGGAGAAAAAACAAGAGTGGTCATCTAAATTGACTTATATACTTTTAATCCTCTAAATTGTTAAAATTTGGTATTATTGCAATAAATTTGTTTTGAAAGTTATATTTTTAGCCTCATCGTTTGTAATTTTTTTTTTTCAATTTTAGTCATGTTATAGTCAATTTGCAGTATTATTACAGTAACTTGTTTTTTTTTTTTCCAACTAATAAATTTCATGTGCAATGATTCATTTCTTATACTTATTCCAATTTATCATTCACAACGATAAGCAAATCAATATATTCATTTATTTTCTTATAATGTCAGTTTGCTATTTTTTATGTTGTGCAGTTATTGTTGATCGACAACTATATAAGTAAATGTGATGAAAAGATGATAATTTCATTGTTGGTATTTTTTTTTACAACAAATATAATTTCTAAATTTACAATGATTTATTTTGAAATTGCATAAAGTTCTATAAGTACAGAAAGATTATCTAGTCAAATTAGTAGAAGAAATACATCACAATTAAATATATTTTTTACCGTAAAAAATCAATAACATATGTTTATAACTAACTATAAAGACAAAAGATTTTAAATAGTAGGTTGTGGTGGATTACGAGATTGATAATTTCTTACCTAGCTAACTGGTGTGTTGGGTTGGAAAATTCTCAATCCACCCAAATGACGGGTTGGTCAGCCCTGCCCATCAGAAGGTTGGTCATGGCAGGTTGCGGTTCAGTCCGCTCAACCAGTTCGTTTAAATTGATCTATTTTTAATATGAGCATGAGAATTAATCATAACTATATATTTTTTACAAGAGAACGTGAATATTAATTTTCTTCAATATAAAAATTTATTTAATTTCACCGTGATTTTTCTTTTTCTCTCACTAATTATTTTCATGATCTTCAACGTTTATTAGTTCTAATAAGAAATGACATGAGATTTAGTCATCTCTATATTTTTTACAAAATAACAGGAGGAGACCTTGGGGCAGCTTCATGTTCCAAGGCTTTCCACAAATTGAGATTTGGCCGTGGAAAGATCAGATAAGTGCTTGATCTTGAAGCACCGTATTCAAGACATGAAACATAGAGGTAAATTTGTTGGATCTCGGTTTTCTACACGCTCAAACGCAGCGAAAGTTTTAAAATTTTTATTTTATTTTGACAATCAAAATATATTTGATTGGGCGTTCGTATGGTTTTTAATAAAACATTCATAGGGTGTTGAAAATTTTATACCTTTGTTGAACAATTCACACGGCTCCAACTATTTCGGGGTTAGCGGAGATAGCTCTTGATGAATTCCCTACGAACGTTCTTCAGAAACTCCTTTGTTTATTCTTCTAATCAGGTCCACGACTAGATGATTTGTTCCTCTTCTAATTTGCACTAGAAAATTAGAAGAAGTTTTCGTATGAGATCAAAATTTGAGAGGCGGCTCAACCCCAAAATTCCTTCAAGGTGGCCGAAATATTTGAGAGGAGGATGGAAGGGAATTTTCGAAAAATATGATACTAGTGTGGAGGCTAGGGGTTAAGTCTTCTACTTAAATAAAGCCTCCATCACCTAATTATCATAAAATAATGCATGGGCCTCTTAATTAACATTAATGGGCTTGATTAATTAATTGGACTAGTCCAACTAGTTTAATTAATTAATCTAAGTCCATTAAGAACTTTAATTGTTTAGTATGTTGAACTTGTACTCCTACAAGCCTATTTAAACATACTTCCCATAATATTTAATTTATATTTAATAAACTCAACTTTTGAGTTTAATAAATTAAATCCATTATAAATTCAACATTTGAATTTATTATTTAAATTATAAATTCAACTCCTTTGAATTTTATCACCTCCAAAATTTAATATTTAATAAACTCAACTTTTGAGTTTAATAAATTAAATTATCAAATTTTATAAATTCAACCCTTTAAATTTATTCTCTCCATATTTCATAAATTCAACTTCTTGAATTTACTATCTCATAAATTCAACTCCTTGAATTTATTTTTTCAAAATTTAATTATCATAAATTCAACTCCTTGAATTTACTATATCATAATATAAATTCAACTCCTTGAATTTATTCTCTCAACGGGAACAAACGATCCAGTACTTGTGTGAACCTCAATGGTTCAGGGATACAGCTAGCCGTGGGTTCACAACTCTTTGTAATTCATAATAACATTTATTCTTATTCGGGCTTACCCTAGTTAGCCCCATTCTTTTCATCAACACCTTGATCAAGAATGTCAGAACTCATTTTTGATTGCACCCATCGGATCATGGTAAGAGCGTCTAGTAGCATCGCCCCATGATCCCCTAGGTATCACTGATAGTGCCTGCAAAAACCAGTCGATTATGATTAACGTACAGTATGGTCCCTTCATCTCATATATCCCGATCGAATCTGCAACCATTGGTTCATCGATGGTTGCATATTAATTCGATAACCATGTGATAACTATAATAGTGGTATCGCGTGTACTATTGGAGAACTCTTTCTCTAACGTACATCTCATACTCTAGCCATAGATTCCATGCACTATTGTTACATCAGATCACATAGGATATCCACACCCGTAGGTGAGCGGTGAATCCCCGACTACAATGTACTGGCTCCTATATGTGTTGCAACTATACCCAACCTCGCCACCTAATGACTCTCTTGGAGTCGGTAAACGAGTCAAAGCACAGCCCTAGCATATAGAGCCTCAGTGTTGTCCTGGGTCGTAAGGACTAATGGTGTACAATCATAACCACGGACTTATCCTCTCGATGAATGATAACCACTTGGAAAGTCCGAGGGAGGGTTGTTCGGTATAATCATCATATGACTACCCATCTGCATGTTTGGACATCTCTATGCCCTTACCAAGAAACGCGATACATAACATCACAGATGCTAGTCTCGAGCTCAAGCGACCTTTATCCCTGTTTTAGGCGGCTGAATCGACTAGGAACGAATTTAGAATATGCAGTGTTTACAAATGAGTTTCAACATCGAATTACGATTCATTTGTATTAAAGCATAATCAAGGACTTTATCTATGCTGCTTGCATGTGTATACAGATAAAGTATAACGAAACCATTAAAAGTTAAATGATATTAAAATAAAGATTGTTTATTACACTTGAGTCAATAAATTCCCCAGCCAACAGTTGGCTTACATGGCATCTACTCTAACAATCTTCCACTTGCCCTAGAGCCAACTACCCATAAACTTTAATCCCATTGTTTCGCGATGCTTTTCAAACAATGGTCCTGGCAAGGGCTTTGTAAGTGGATCAGCAACATTATCTACAGAGGAGACTCTTTCGACTAATATATCTCCTCTTCCCACAATCTCCCGTATGATGTGGAATTTCCTCAGTACATGTTTGGATCGCTGATGAGACCTTGGTTCCTTTGCTTGAGCAATGACACCAGTGTTGTCGCAGTACAACGGGACTGGATCGACTCCATTAGGAATAACGCCCAACTCTTGGACAAAATTCCTCATCCAAACTGCCTCTTTGGCTGCAGCAAATGCAGCAATGTATTCAGCTTCAGTGGTTGAATCCGCAACGGTGTCTTGCTTAGAACTCTTCCAAGAGACAGCCGCACCATTAAGCATGAATACAAAACCAGAAGTCGATTTCGAATCATTTACGTCACATTGGAAGCTAGAATCAGTGTAGCCTTCCATTTTCAATTCTCCACCCTCATAGATCATGAACACGTTCTTAGTCCTTCTCAAGTACTTAAGAATATCTTTCACGTCCTTCCAATGCATTGGACCAGGGTTCGTCTGATATCTGCTTGTAACACTCAGAGCGTATGCAACATCAGGACGCGTTGATATCATACCATACATGATACTACCAATAACTGACGCATATGGAATACGTGTCATCATCTCTATCTCTTCATCAGTTTAAGGACACATAGCTTTAGATAGAGTAACACCGTACCATGACACATTGGTAAGTATCATCTCTTGGACTCTTCCATAGAAAATCGCTTCAGAATGGTATCGATATAAGTGGCTTGGGTGAGTCCTAGCATCCTTTTTGATCTATCTCTATAGATCTGTATTCTCAATACATAGGATGCTTCACCCATATCTTTCATGGAGAATTTAAATGCTAACCATACTTTAGTTGATTGCAGCAATCCTACATTATTCCCAATGAGTAGGATGTCATCAACATAAAATATAAGGAATGTCACTGCACTCCCACTAACTTTCTTGTACACGCATGGTTCCTCATGATTCTTAGTAAAACCAAACTCTTTGATAGTGCTATCAAATCTGAGGTTCCAACTCCTTGACGTCTGCTTGAGACCATATATTGATCTCTGAAGTTTGCATACCTTATGCTCACTTCCTACTGATGTATATCCCTCAGGTTGAGACATATAGATTTCCTCTTTGATGTCTCCATTGAGGAATGCAGTCTTTACATCCATTTTCCATATCTCATAGTCATACCATGCTGCTATGGCTAGTAGTATTCTAATGGACTTAAACATGGCTACTGGTGAAAAAGTTTCCTCATAGTCAATTCATTGCCTTTGAGTATAACTTTTTGCAACCAGTCTTGCTTTGATGGTCACTACCTTCCCATCCGCCCCAAGCTTTCTTTTGTAGATCCATTTGCATCTTATGGGAACGATTCCCTCAGGTGGATCCACTAATGTCCAGACATGGTTTGAATACATAGAATCCATTTCTGACTGCATGGCTTCAAGCCATTTGGTTGAATCAGCATCAGATATTGCTTCTTTGAAATTCATTGGATCACATCCAACACAAGGCTCATCATGGCCTTGTTCATGAAGAACTATATATCTTGCAGGTGGTCTAATAACCCTATCAGACCTTCTAGGAGCTTGTACTTCAACTACTGGTTGTTGGGGATTAGGTTCAACTACTATAGTTGAGGGAGTATCTTGAATTTCTTCAAGTTCTATCATCTTGCCTTTTCTATCTAATAGAAACTCCTTTTCCAAAAGGTGGCATTTCTTGAAACAAACACTTTTGCTTCATTAGGATGATAGAAATAATATCCGACAGAATTCTTTGGATATCTTACAAAGTAGCACAAAGTGAATCTACTATCCAATTTGTCTCCTACTGTCTGCTTCACGTAAGCAGGACATCCCATATTCTCATGTAAGAATATTTGGGAGTTTTTCCCATCCATATCTCATATAGTGTTTTATCCACTGCTTTGGTATGGACATTATTCAACAACATTGCAGCCGTTTCAAGAACAAAGCCCCAAAACGATGTAGGCAGTTCAGTGAATCCCATCATGGATCGAACCATGTCCATCAAGGTTCGATTACGACGTTCAAAAACACCATTCAATTGTGGTATTGCTTGTGGAGTCCACTGTGAGAAAATCTCATTCTCTTTTAGATAACCCAAAAATTCAGCACTTAAGTATTCTCCACCTCGATCAGATTGAAGTGCTTTAATACTTCTTTCTAGCTGATTTTCTACTTCAGATCTGAATTCTTTGAACTTTTCAAATGCTTCAGATTTTTGTTTCATTAAATAAACATACCAATACCTCGAATGGTCATCAGTAAAGGTAATGAAGTAGGATTTGTGCTAACACTTAGCGGGCCACAAACGTCTGTGTGGATCAAATCCAGTAGACCATGCAAACGTTCCACGTTTCCATTTGAATGGAGTCTTGGTCATTTTTCCTTATAGAGAGGATTTACAAGTAGATAGAGAATTTATGTCTGACAAGTCAAACATGCCTTCTCCCACCAGCTTGTGCATCCTTCTTTGGGAAATATTTCTTAGTCTAGCATGCCATATTTTTGTGGGATTTGGATCATCTAACTTTCTTTTGTTTGTTGTTGAAATCCTGTTTACTTGGACATTCACTTATCATTTTCAGAACATTTTTGACGTATATAATTTCTTATGTCCAGACTTCTTGCAGTGAAATAAATATGTTCTGACTTATCGAGCGTTGTAGGCTCTTTAAGTGTCCTTCAGAGTTTGCCTCTTATTGGGTTTGTTTTTCTTATGAGGGACAGAACATTTCTTTCCCTTACTTTGTGGGTCATTTTTCGTCCGACGAGAGGCCCATTAGAAAAATAACATTTTTCTCTTTTATGGTGATCTCATAAGTCATAAGCACATTGACCAGCTCTTCAATGCTATCATTTATCTTATTCAAATTGAAGTTCACCATAACCTTGTCAAATGAGGAAGAGAGAGACAACAAATTGATGTTATCTAGTAACTCGTTAGGAATCACATATTTCAGGCCCACCACATTCTCAATAAGCCCAGTCATATGTACACCACGCTCATGGGCCAAAGCCCCATCTTGCATACGTGTAGTCATGAGCTCCTTGAAAGTGGTGTGCATCATTGTATGAGTTTCATGCAACATGCAACTCTTGCAAGTGCATTCGAATGTCAGCAGCATTCAACATTTCCTCAAACTGTCCCTACAGTTCATTTGACATAAAAGCGAGCATGTTACACTTTAGCTTGCATACTATGGTCCTAGCATCTTGCCTGCTTGGTCAGTTCAACAGGACTGACATTAGTGTGTATACATTTTCTCCGAATTCAGAACAATTACTCAATCAGTCTTGAAAGTTTGGTTCGGTTAGCTTGTTAATAACAAAAATGTATTACGTGACGAAGTCGAAAATGTACTGATATGGAAACAGAATAATTTTTGCTGATTATTTTAAAATAATTTTAAGATATAAAATATGGATTTTATTTTATAAATCTCCCTCCCACTATTTTGACATTTCCACCACCCTCTGATGAAAAAGAGAAATCGTATTTCCTTAGTGGGCACGTAGAGTCCAATTAGCCAATTATAATCCCGAATAATATCAGCCAATTATAATTTCTAAAAGGTAGAATCCAATTGCATCCCTATGCAACCTCCGCGTGTTTTGCCTCACGTTTAATAAGGGCCCAATAATATGACGCCGTTTATTTTCACGTGTCAAACCGACCCATCAATATTGAATTGTAGTAGACGGTCGCCATGAGTTCCCCCAATAATATGAGCCGAAGTCATGGGAGTTCCACTCAATTCACATCATATGTCCAGTGGAAGTCACAGCTTTCCGGCGTCCAGGCCTCCCCAATAATATGAGTCAGACACTGTCTGCGGGTAGCGATCAACATGCAACCACGGTTGATGGAAGGCAAGGAAAAATTAAACTCTTTTAATTTTTTACTTTTATGGTTTGATATAAATTTTGAATCATATTCAAAATGAGAGATTTTAATTTTAAAATTGTCTCATCATTTAAATTTAAAAATCACGTGCCACGAGTTTGTATGTTTGCCGGATTCATGCAACTATATTATCTAATAATATACATACATGCATACTACTATATATCGCATATATATCATAATATGACATTCAACAAGAATACTTAGTCTCTGGTAGAGGTTTGGTGAAGATGTCAGCTGATTGTTGTTCAGTTGGTATGTATTCCAACCTTATTGTTGTCTTCATAGCATGATCTCTGATGAAGTCCGACATCGATATTCTTGGTACTAAAGTGAAGAACTGGATTTTATGTTATTGCAATTGCACTTGTATTATCACAAAATATTGGTGATTCTTTTGCAATGAATCCATAGTCTTTAAATTGTTAACTATTACAAAAGCT
Organism: Primulina huaijiensis; assembly: GCF_012295235.1. Classification (NCBI taxonomy): domain Eukaryota; kingdom Viridiplantae; phylum Streptophyta; class Magnoliopsida; order Lamiales; family Gesneriaceae; genus Primulina; species Primulina huaijiensis. The sequence goes on from NC_133321.1 coordinate 14,137,180, forward strand.
TCCAATATTTTACATGTCTTCATCTTGTGTATCGGGCCCACCATCTTTCAGTCCTTTCAGTCTTGATCTCCCACTATTTCTAATAATTACATTTAAATAGCCATGGCATATAAGGGATACATCTCATGGGATGGGAACTGGCCATAAACCAGGCCCACTTTAATAATATCAAATATTAACAAAATGAACAAAATAGTAAAATATCCTAACATACACCTAACACATTGGTCAACGCTCTCGATCATCCTTTATGCATTTAATATCAAATATTAACATCAATTAATTAAACAAATTTAATTAACTGACAAATCATATATCTAATAATTTTATCACTAACCACCAAAATTATTAAAGCATTTAATAAATTAAATAAACACATTTATTTAATTTCTAATTAAATCAATAATAATTGATTTGTTGTAAAACTCATTTTTAACACAAATAATTAAAATCATATTCTAATTATTTATTTTACAAGAAAATTATTAATTTTCCAAAAGAAAATTTGAACCAATTTTCAAAAATATAAATTTTGCCTAAAAATTTGAAAAATCAAAAAATTGCACCCTAGGCCCAAACAATTCAAGCCCATTAGCCAGCACGCTTCCCGACACACTCCCAGGCAGCCGCCCGCGATGCCCGCCCGCTGCCCGAACGTTTCGGGCAGTGGCAGCAGCCCTGTGCGCGCCTGGGCGCGCACAGGAGCGCGGCGCTCGCGCAGCGGCGGCGCGCAGCGTGCGGACGTTCCTCACGCCGCGGGCGCCGCCGCCGCCCGCGCTGTGCGTGCGGAGCACGCAGGGAGGCGCACGGCGTGCGGACGCTCCGCACGCCGCGCCGCGCGGTCTGCCCGGAACAATTCCATGCAGACCTCAAAAAAAAAATTTTTTTTTGTTTTCTGAAAAAAAATTAATTTTTATGGTGCTACAATTTTATGAAAAATTTTCTTGTGTGGTTAGAAACAAATTATTCAATATCAAAAACCATACGATTTAGAAAAACCTTGGCTCTTGTACCACTATTGGATCTCGGTTTTCTACACGCCCAAACGCAGCTGAAGTTTTAAAATTTTTATTTTATTTTGACAATCAAAATATATTTGATTGGGCGTTCGTATGGTTTTTAATAAAACATTCATAGGGTGTTGAAAATTTTATACCTTTGGTGAACAATTCACACGGCTTCAACTATTTCGGGGTTAGCGGAGATAGCTATTGATGAATTCCCTACGAACGTCTTCAGAAACTCCTTTGTTTATTCTTCTATTCAGGTCCACGACTAGATGATTTGTTCCTCTTCTAATTTGCACTAGAAAATTAGAAGAAGTTTTCGAATGAGATCAAAATTTGAGAGGCGGCTCAACCCCAAAATTCCTTCAAGGTGGCCGAAATATTTGAGAGGTGGATGGAAGGGAATTTTCGAAAAATATGATACTAGTGTGGAGGCTAGGGTTTAAGTCTTCTACTTAAATAAGGCCTCCATCACCTAATTATCATAAAATAATACATGGGCCTCTTAATTAACATTAATGGGCTTGATTAATTAATTGGACTAGTCCAACTAGTTTAATTAATTAATCTAAGTCCATTAAGAACTTTAATTGTTTAGTATGTTGTACTTGTACTCCTACAAGCCCATTTAAACATACTTCCCACAATATTTAATTTATATTTAATAAACTCAACTTTTGAGTTTAATAAATTAAATCCATTATAAATTCAACATTTGAATTTATTATTTAAATTATAAATTCAACTCCTTTGAATTTTATCACCTCCAAAATTTAATATTTAATAAACTCAACTTTTGAGTTTAATAAATTAAATTATCAAATTTTATAAATTCAACCCTTTGAATTTATTCTCTCCATATTTCATAAATTCAACTTCTTGAATTTACTATCTCATAAATTCAACTCCTTGAATTTATTTTCTCAAAATTTAATTATCATAAATTCAACTCCTTGGATTTACTATATCATAATATAAATTAAACTCCTTGAATTTATTCTCTCAACGGGAACAAACGATCTAGTGATTGTGTGAACCTCAATGGTTCAGGGATACAGCTAGCCGTGAGTTCACAACTCTTTGTGATTCATAATAACATTTATTCTTATTCGGGCTTACCCTAGTTAGCCCCATTCTTTTCATCAACACCTTGATCAAGAATGTCAGAACTCATTTCTGATTGCACCCATAGGATCATTGTAAGAGTGTCTAGTAGCATCGCCCCATGATCCCCTAGGTATCACTGATAGTGCCTGCAAGAACCAGTCGATTATGATTAACGTACAGTATGGTTCATTCATCTCATATATCCCGATCGACTCTACATCCATTGGTTCATCGAGGGTTGCATATTAATTCGATAACCATGTGATAACTATAATAGTGGCATCACGTGTACTATTGGAGAACTCTTTCTCTAACGTACATCTCATACTCTGTCCAGAGATTCCATGCACTATTGTTACATCAGATCACATAAGATATCCACACTCGTAGGTGAGCGGTGAATCCCCGACTACAATGCACTGGCTCCTATATGTGTCGCAACTATACCCAACCTCGCCACCTGATGACTCTCCTGGAGCCGGTAAATGAGTCAAAGCACAGCCCTAGCATATAAAGCCTCAGTGTTACTAATGGTGTACAATCATAACCACGGACTTATCCTCTCGATGAATGATAACCACTTGGAAAGTCCGAGGGAGGGTTGTTCGTTATAATCATCATATGACTACCCATCTGCATGTTTGGACATCTCTATGCCCTTACCAAGAAACGCAGTACTTAACATCACAGATGCTAGTCTCAAGCTCAAGCGACCTTTATCCCTGTTTTAGGCGGCTGAATCGACTAGGAACGAATTTAGAATATGCAGTGTATACAAATGAGTTTCAACATCGAATTACGATTCATTTGTATTAAAGCATAATCAAGGACTTTATATATGCTGCTTTCATGGGTATACAGATAAAGTATAACGAAACGATTAAAAATTAAATTATATTAAAATAAAGATTGTTTATTATACTTGAGTCAATAAATTCCTCAGCCAACAGTTGGGTTACAGGACATCTACTCTAACAAAATTATGGTACAAAGTGACCACTTTCCGTTCAGTTGCTGAAAGATAGAGAGTTGATTTTCTAAATGAGATTAAGTTCCACGAATATGCAAGCTAGAAAGATGTTTGGTATAGTAAATGTTGCCTTTTCGTACTAGAATAGATAGCAGCACACATGTAATAGGACTGGCGAAGAGATCAACCAACTACGGCTTGACTCGAAATTGATCAATGGACATAACTCCACCAAAATAAGAAACATAATTAAAGTAAAAACACTAATATACTTTATTTTATTTTCTTAAGTGATTTATATATAAAAAAATCACATAGACTATTTTCACANATATAACCACATAGATTACTTTACCACCAAAAACCAAAATCCTCAAACTCATTTTACAATTCGGTATACCCAACCTCCAACTAGGTAATTTTCGGTGGTCAATTTCAATTTTGGGCAACGAAAGACCGAAATTGGGAAAAAAATACAAGTTACTTCATTAAGATAGTGAAATGACTCATAACAGAACTAAAATTAGAAAAAAAAAATATCAGTTAAGAAACCAAAAATGTAAATTTCACAATTTTGTTTTGTACATTTTATCCCGATTTTCGTTGTAGTTCTCAATTTAAGCTAGATGCATCAACAATATCCGGCACTACACACTTTGGGGAAAATAAAATTACTTATAAACAATGTTTTTATTTTTTTTATGATAAAATTTGACTAATTAGATAACCAAAAATTTATACGGTATAACCGATAGAACCAATTTGTGTTTTTTTTTCCTCTCCCATCAAGTATTCTATTACACCGGAAATCAATAAAGGGAAACTAGTTAAAATATCAAAATAACTATAGGAAAATTTTCGTCCTTAAATGTTCTGTCTCCTTTCAATTTCGATCATATGTATTGTTAAAACTGATATTTACTCATATATCTTTCGATTTTTGACAATATTAGTATTTTTTTTTATCAATCACGTTAGCGTTATATTAACACCACATTGGCACAACATCAACTCTATGTTAGGAAAAGAGATAAAAAAAAATTACAAGTAAATACTCAAATATCATATTGAAACTGAAATTTGACAATATATAAAATCAAAATCGTAATAAAACAAACTTAGATGACCAATATAGTAATTTTTCCCATATAAAATGACCCAAGAATATATTTTCTTTAAAAAAATTTGTATCAACCCCTCTATTCCGAAAGAGGTTTCACGTGCATCGGTAAGTGATATATTAATTTGAAATAAATAAAACCTTATTATTGAAATAATAATAACAAAAAATTTAAAGCAGTTCCCGGCCGGCACCTTGGCATGTATTAATACGGACATTTTTCCTCATTACACAATGTATCGAGAATAGAAGATGTGTTTCAACCTCAAGTTCTTGCTGAAAAAGAAAAAGAAGAAGCTGAGAGAAAAGGCAAAGGAGAAGGAGAAGAATGTAACAGAGATGAAGAAAAAGAAAAAAGAACTTGAGAGAAAGGAAAAGGAGAAGAAGAAACAGAGGGAGGAAATTAGAAGGAAGGCAGAAAAGGAAAAAGAGAAATCTGAGGAACAGAAGAGGAAGAGAAAGGAAAAAGTAAAAAACAAGAAAATCAATTAAGATCCACTGATTTTCTTATGGTGATTCCTCTGCCAAAGTTGCATGTACTTTTTAAATCATATATTACTTCACTCGTATGATTTTAGGTTGTTTCTTGAAACAGATAGTGAGGAATGAATGAAATTTTAAAGCAGCTGCTGCAATTGATGCAGACTTCGAGTTGTATGTATAAACACCTTATATTAGATACAAAGAAGGCGAGCCTGACCTCCAGCAGGGCACAGGGTGATGGATGAGATCACTCGCCCGCCGAAAAACATTTAGTCGGTATAACATCATCCTGACCCAAAGTGCCACCATGAAAACAAGCGGACGTAAACGTGTGTGCGTGCACAGTACTCATATATGTACGCACGTATTCACGCAGGCACATTCGATTTTCCTCCTCATGGAAAAGGATAATTCTGTACTCCATTGTTCAGTTGACTTTTTGACAAGCTCATGTAGTTGCAATCACACTGATGAGCCCCTTTGGATTCAGCAGGAATGGACTACAATCTAATTATTTCTACTTGCAAACTAGAGTTTCCCAGTTTTTTATTCTTCCCTAATGTGAGCATAGGACACCCCAGTGATGAATATTCTCGTTCCATGCAAGGAAAAAATGATGTTTCTTACAGACTAATGAAGTTTCTTACAGACTGCTACACAAAATCTTGAATACATACAAGGACTGTCAGAAACTTCATCAAACAGACCTACAGATGGTAATGCAACTTCCTGCCAGCGTAAATAATTAAGGATAGTATCTACTACACCATCAAGAACAAACATTACAGCGACCCTTTACTGAAACATGCGGACTATTTAATGGAACAAAAAAAATTGCATACATGGTAGAAAAATTCCCATTCTGATCTACATTTCCGGAATCAGAAAAGTAAACTGAATCAACCGAGCACCTCTCTTAGTTCATCAATCAATTGATCTTTGATTGATGGATCCACCTGCATTGTGTATCATTTAAATTTCAACATCGTTATGAGAAAAAATCGGGTAAAAAGACATTAAAGCATGGACACCGAGTGAACAAACGACAACTCACCTTTTTCAGGAATGCAGCAAGACCTTGAGGTAGTGCGCTTATATCCACTGGGGAGTTTTCCATGTTCGACAACTGTATCAATATCTTTTGAACACGCAAGTCCTGTAGTTCTTTTTCATAGTTTCTTGAATCAGCCTTCCATGAAAAGAAAGCTTCATCGTCTATCCACGAACTTTCTTTCCCTCCTGAAACGTGTGATCTTAAGAACCAATTCTTAATCATGTCCATTGCTGATTTATAGTCAAGCTGTTGGCCACCAGCATCTCTCAGAGACTTGACCAATTCAAACTCGACAATTCTCCGGCGCAATCTTCTATAGAAGAAAGACCGAGATTTTTTCCATTCTACAACTTCTTTGATAACCCCTTTTGCAGCCATTCTAAGTGAAGTATCATGCAGCTCCGCAAATTTTGTGGCTATCTGAGTGTACAGTGGCAAAAGCTGTTTTTCACGTGCTTTTATTTGTTTATGTAAATCTTCAAGAGTTTCGTGTGTGGCAGTGGTTCTGGATTCTAGAAGTTTTGTCTTCAGAGCAATTAGCTCGGGGTCGATTCTACTCATGCATTCCAGCAATTCTCTATTCCGAAATTTGATCTCAATCAAACCTTCTGGCTCAAGGACATTTCCTCTGGCCGTTTGTTCTGCATACATTTCAACATGATCTGGATTGATTTTACCATCCACAACCACCCAAGCACCGCCACGGAGCTCTCCCATCATGGGTATGTATATGAAAACAGGTTGTTTGTATGTTCTAAGGTTCTCGACAATTGTCGATCCAGCTTGTAATATACCTTCAAATAGGTCCCTCTGCCCACCTGAAAATCCTCTCCAGTTTGCAAGAATGAAGAGAGGCAGCTCTTCTCTGTTAAAATCCATCAAGGCTTGCGCAGTCTTAGACGCAGAATCGGGAAACCAAACCTGCCCTGCTTGGGGGACAACTCTTTCATGTGAATCTAGCTGTCCAGGATCTGCAGGAATCACTTGCATCATAGTTTGAGTCTCAACAGCGACAATTCCCACAGGAATTCCTCCAAGTTTAGCACGGCCAGTAACAACAGTTCTTGCCCAGCCTTCCAGTGTCTCAATAAAGCTTTCCCTGTCAAACATGCCTCCAATCCACTTCCCGGAACCATTAATAACACCACAAATAGCTGCCCTGGGATCACAGGATGTCTCTGGTACGTATTCAACCGGCCTATCAGGAGGATCCAATGGAGTCAAAATTGGAAGTGGCCCACCAGCGTACGGAGGAACAAAGCTTAACCACTTTAAAATGGATGATATCCCCTCAAGATCATCTGAGACAGTGAGATGAACGACCCCATTAGTCGCCATTATTTTGGGTCCACCGAGTTGCATGTGGGAGCTGTACACCTCCCGACCTAGAAGCTTATTCAATGCAGAAAAACCAGTGAGAATAATGGGTTGATCGAGTCTTTGTATGCACCTCATACCAAGACGCGCAAGATAAGCACCAATCCCAACAGTTCTGCCTGCCACATAGGTCAGAGTAAATGTTTCCTTGTATGCCCTTGAATATGCACTGGCAATGGCACCACTACCAGTTAAGTTTTCGACCCCTAAACCATCTTCCTTACCTACAATAGTATCAATTACCCATCGGCTTTCGCCACTTGAGAGCTTAAACTCATGTGCCATGACAGAAGATTCAGTGCGAGCATAATCCTCAGGAGTAAGGTAAATATATTGGAAACCACGCTCAGGACATGTTTCATCGGACCAACCAACTTTGAAGCAAGATTTAACTTCCTCTGCTACACCAATACGGGCCCCTGAATTTGCTGCCAGATAAATTAGAGGTACTTTCTGAGTGCAAGCTACATCAGTTACAGCCTGAAAAAATGCATCTTCTCTGGGGCCAAATGAACCATTTTTGAAGGTTACATCATTTGATACGACGAAAATTGTTCTTCCATAAGGAAATTCAGGTGTAGACATGTCCATACGCCAGGCTACCATGCCAACATCATTCAGTCCCGGTTGTTGCTCAACAGAAACTAGAGGAGTACCCCAGGCACCTTTCCGATCAGTAAAAATAAACTCTGTAACACGGAGGATGTCTTTATCTTTAGGCTTGCTAACACCAGGATGTTGGGTCCAAGATTTGTTCAAACATGCCTCAAATGCCTGTCCATAGTTACTCTTCTCAAAACAAAATACGTTGAATCATTCTCGGGAAAAAAAATAAATGATTAATGTTTACCAGTGGAAAATCATAGCAATATGTCGTGTTGCTTTTCCTAGCTAAAAGTCGTTTCTGGTCAATAGTGCCTAAAGGTTTATACTGTGCATTAACAGGGCACCCATGCAAAGGGCCCTGCCCAGATGTTGACATATACACTACTCTTCCTTTGCTGGAATCTTCAACTTCTCTGTATATCTGAAAGATGGAATGAGAAGATTACATCATTAACAGAAGTTTACCAAGTTCAAAACTAATCGTCCAATTTGGTCCTTGAATGAACTAGCAGTTAATGACCACAAAAAGAACCAGAGGTATCATTTTACACTATAAAACAGTCTCTAAGAAGTTGTGATTGATTTTTTCGATCTGGAATCAAATTGTAGAAATCGTTCAGAATCCAAGAACCCACAAAATCAAAATTGATTTTTTTTATTTATAAAGTTTCAGGACAAATCGTCTCTCCAAATAACCAGTAAATCCTGATTCTGTATAATACAGTCACATTGTGCAAGTCAGAACACTACTTACATGCACAATACAAGTGTGACCTGTGACATTTGTGACCACAACTCTCCAAGCACCATTAGCTCCTCCTTCAGATGCTATCCAAAGCTTAACCTCCCACACACAAACACCTAATCGATGCATTTTCACACCAATTGATGCATTTATTTCATGTGCCAGATCCTCTAAGATTTTCTCCACTGCAGCTTCTTCGTGTCCATCAGGTATGTGGATCTTTCTGAAAATGATTTTGTAAAAAAAGTCAACCTTAGAGTTGATATGTAAATAAACCCTTGCACACTAAGAACAGCCGAATAAATAGTTCAGATGATTTTACATGTGGAATGGCAAAAGATCGTCTATCTGTTGATCTCGCAAGATATAGAGATACATGTGAGCATGGTCAGCCCTGATGGCAGAATTATGAGAATTAAGTTCAAGCTCTTCGATTGCAGACATTAAGGACCTCAAAATGCTCCTTGAAGTAAAGGACATGGTCCAAAGAGATTGACTGGCTTTTTGATCCAGTCCCTGATGAACAGGCAGCAGACCCTCATCTGATAGGGGTTGCCTGACAAGTGTTCTGAGAAACATCCTCTGAATAGACAAGGGCCTCTCTGGAACAGTATAAAGGTGCCATTGTCTATCCCTGGAAGGAGTATACCGTATATTATCATAACCTGTCAGTTTGTCCTGTCAACAGACATTTTGGATTTAAGCTTATATAATTCCAAAATAATTATAAAAAACTATCAGTCACGACAAACAAGTAATAGCATACCAACTCAAGGTATATGGATAGGGGAGGTTCCAGATGGCGCAACAGTGGTTCTTCCTCGTAGTAGTGTTTTTCTACTGACAAATGAAAGGAGTGCCTCATAGGACCCCTGCCTTCATCTCTCTGAATGATACAACTAATTACACTCACTCCTGCATTTCTCAGGCTGGAGCTTACTTCTTTCTCCTTCAATGTTTTGGCTAACTTGTTGATTCTCTCTTGAGCCTGATCCTCATCACCACTGCAGATAGTAAAAGCCGGACAAGGGCCCAGAAGGGAAAAAATGAGAAGAAACGTAAAGGGAATGCACGGTAATCACATCATAATTTATTGTGAAGTCAAAAATCCAAGGTATGAAGGTATGTTATTATCATGTTTTGCATGCAGCTAAAAGAACAAAGCAATCTTCGAGAAGAGTCAAAATGTACTGGGTATAACTTCCATCCCAAGATTTGAGATTTATCTGTTCCCAAAGGAAGATTTCTTCAGTTTTGACACACGTGAAGTCAATATAGAGGAATGATATAAAAGATGCTGAAAGGTCCAGAGCAAGTGGAAATCGATCCTGGTGCTGGTGACCAAGAGAGAATAAACGGCAGATATTCCGAGGCTTCTCAAATAAGGGAGTTAAATGCCGCAGATACTTTGTTTCTGATCAACTTTTTAAAATATGACAGAAGTAAGCAAATACGATGGAGGGGAAGGTCGTGTCAAAAAGCATCCCGGGATACAAAAGCCAAGAATCGAGATTGATTAATATCTGTAAGCTCTTGCTATGCAAGGATTCTCTGGGTTAGCTCAGGGGAAAAGGTTTAATCTAAATGGTGATTGAGACAAATAAGTTCAGTGAACAAGTAAGATACCTATCCTGAAGTAAACTCATTTGGTTGTTAATGCCCGCCAATGCAATATGCATCATATTACCAGAAGTAGCTGGATGAATAGATCCATTAGGAACAACAGCTCGCAAGTTAAGTGTTGCTTCCCTTAATGTAGCACTAATGACTGTAGGCAAGAATTGAAGAGATTTAATAACAACCATTGCTCCCCACTTCCTTTCGCTGTGCTTTTGAAGTGATGCTTCATCTTCCAACCCATTCTTTCTATCGACATGCTCATCCAAGAACTCCCACGAAGCTATAAGTCCAGATCTGTGCCACTGCATCCTGACGCTCCCTTTTACAAGGTATGGCTGATAATGGATGTTAAAAATTAGGTACGAATGATAGGTTGGCTAGAATTTATTTTTCAAAACCTTGACGAAATAATACCTGGTATAATCTCCGCACATAAGTCTCAACGACCCGTCTCTGAAGTGTGTGGTCACTATGATCGAAAAGACCAACAAGTGCATCTTCAACTGCCAATGGAGCATTCACAAGAGCTTCCATGCGTTCATCTATGGCACTTTTTCTTTTAGGAGTATCCATATTTTCACCCTCTTCAGTAAACATTTCTAATTCTGAGAGACTTCTAGCTATACTGGAACGAAGCTCACTCAGTTTTGTCTGCTCCAGCAACTGGCTGGCCTTTAATGCTAACTGTGTGTGAATACAGCGGTTTTGCGTCAAAAACTTGAAGTGGGAAAACATCAAGAAAATAATAACACCAAAAACAGCACTTGAGCCAGAAGAACACTAAAAAAGCAACCTCCGAGTAGTTCGTGTGGTTGAGGGCAGAAAATCGGATTAGTTGATCGCGATATGCAGCAGGATTAGGATACACGAGTTGTTCCAGGAGGCGTAGTATCAGCTTGTTCTTACTCCTGATGCCCTTAAATATTCCAACAAACCCACACAAAATGAGTTCATTGTTGCAACCTTGACCGTGGTGAGAGCAAACCAGGTGGCAATAAATGTGGCTATACCTGATGTGAAAGTACAATGTCCACAATCTTCAGGAGATCTTTCTTATATTGAAGCCTTAATCGTTCAATTACATCGGCCTGGAAAAAAAATATATATATATATATATATAGCATTTCAACTGTATATGGTAAATAAAGTAAAATTAGACAAACTTCTTCTTCAAGAAGTTTTAGATAAGCCATTCTTTACAATTGTCGAACCACGAGATGAACTAGCAAGCAGGAATACTAAGAGAATGAAACTCTCACTAGTCAGAGGGAATACTAGGAGACCATACACCATAAAGATCATTAGTTTACTTTAAAGCCAACAGAGAAATGAAAACAAAGTAATACAATTATCTAAATTGATTTAAAATGGCAAGAACATAAACACCTTTCCTGTAATGAAAACAACATTTGGTTGGTTCAAATTTCAAAGCAGAATTTCATTCTTATCTTTTTATGGGGAGATGGTTAGGGAAGATGTGACTTAAAAATAAAACTGGCAAAAAATGTATGAAACGTTACCTGTATATTATCACTAAATAATTCTTCAACGGATAAATAATCTTCAAAAAGTCCTTGAACTATAACACGGGCATGGCTTTCTCTTCCACCCTCATAAGATTTTACAAGGCTCATTAGAGGCTCCACTACTCGCTCTTGGGTTGCTTTTTCTTTATCAGGATAGGAGTTCAAATGGGCCTGAGTCAGTAAAAAAAGGAACAAATAAGCTAGAAAATGAAATCCCTGTGTTAATAAAAAAAAAAAGGGTATAGGCACGTGTTTAACAAAGATAAATAACTAACCTCAAGAACACCACGTAAATTTTTTGCCGGGAAGTCAACATTTTGCATATTTGGGATTCCTTCATACTCCTTATATTTTGTTTCCAACTGAATTTTGAAACAATAAAGCCAGATATATATTAGACGTGTGAAAAAAGAGAGAACAAAACTTTTTGAAGAGGAATAAATTAGTATCTACATTTGTTCAACCTCATATTTAAGATTCTTGGGCAATCTGTTAGCCAGCACAGCAAAGCACTCTTGCCACTGAAGGAAAGGGAGCTCGGGATTGTCCAAGCAACTGAGTAAGTTTTGAACAACCTGAAAAACAGATTATATCTATAAATAAGATAAGAGGTAGTTTTGACAAATACAATTAGATTCAAGCACTCATATCTGCAAGGCTAAACTTCGCGAAAACAACACATGCGTTCATGGGTCATTAAATATATTACTTAGATAATCAATAGACAAGAAAATCTACTTCGTCAATCTTATGCTCGTATCCGGCAAGAATCATGCAAGCTGAATTCAAACTTGCAGCACACCGTTGATGAACTTTTCCAGATATGGCAGTTGGAGGTCCCAGAATGGGAAAACTACCATGAAATGGTTCTGCTTTCCTTACAGCTGAAGGGTCATCCAAGTCAAGTCTTGCTATAAGTTCACCAGCCTACAAAATTGTTCATCGGTTTCTGAGTAAAACAACAAAGCAACAAAGCAAGATCTTCGAGCTATACACGCTTACCTGCATGGCTTGACCTTCAGACATTTTAAAATGCATATTTCCTGAGGCAGGTGAAAGAAGGGGCATACACATCTTCATGACCTCAACCTCAGCATAAGGTGTGTCAGCTTCAACATGGCTGCTATCTACAACCAGGTATCTAAGTAGTTTGCATGGTGTCTCTGCCACCAATTTGGATGGATCATGGTCATTCTGTATAACGGAAAGAACGAGATAAGACAATAATTGATTCATATATCCATGAGTAACAAGTGGCACCTGAAGCAAACAAGTCCTTCCATCAATAAGAAGACGTGTTCCAGCTGCTTCTTCCTCTGCATATATGACATGGCTGTTCCCATTCAGCTGCAACATTCACATTAACAAATCTTCACTGTTATTTGTGCTATATGTATTAAGTATTAGATGGTATATAAATTTGTCGCCAATCAGAACAAATAGCATAATAATATTAAGTAACATCATGCCTGCATCAGTAGACCTCCATCAGGAAGAGTATGTATTTCTGCTTCAACTTCTGACTCATTCATCCTCAACCTGTAGCTTCCAGGACCTCCCCTTGCCATATTAATCTGCATGGGTCAAAGAAACAGAAAGTCATTGAAAATAACATAGGATCCCTTTATTTAGGAGGCCAAAACATAGGTGGGAAAAATATGTGGTTGTGTAACAATTGTGTTTTCAATAGTTAATTTAAAATGTGAGATACTGATTTGGTTTAAAGTTAAGTAGGACTATGGTCTTCCATATCTATTTTTTTATACAAAAATAATCATTTTGAGAACTAGTATATCCAAATATAAGGCAAAAATGCTTGCCGTCGAGTGGTTTTATATATTTAAACTTACTGTGTATTTGCTGCCTTCAATATTCAAGGAAACTTGAGAATTGACCAATGATATATGCTGCAAGTGGAAGAGAACCAGTCCATAAAGAAGTAAAGAAAACAAGAAAGAACTCAAAAACTATGACAAGACCAATTACCTTGGGAGGAATCTGTCCTTTTTCAAGATAACCAACATACTCTGAAACCATGGCTGCACTACTAGCAGATGCTTTCTGAGTTGATATATCAGAAACAATATATTAATTTTCATTAATAAAATACTATCCTAAAGTGTTTGTATCTGTTAACACAATCACATACTCACATAAAGAGCACCACCGACGACTGAGAGATACCAAGGGGGTCTTTCTGCTCTGACCCTCATTGCTATTCTGCTATCAAGCCATCCTGTATGTATTTTATTTTCCTTGTAATCTAATGCCTGGAAATATGATCTTAAATATTAACTTTTATTTATACAAAAGTAGATTGACATCAGTTATATGAAGATTCTCACATGTAAGAGATCAATAGTATAATCAACATTTGTGCGGATTTCTCCTCTAATCTGAATTTCTTTAAGCCCAAGAACCATATTAGCGATGGCCAATGCTCTCGATTCCCCAAAGGCAAAAACATGCCCTGCGTTAAGAAATGAAATGATCCATTGTATATTAATATTAAATAAAAGATGCCAGGCAGGCTTAAAAAATCATGTGTGACAAGTAGGGGTGCAAGGTGAGTTCCAATGATCCATTGTATATTGACTCAGTTTGAGCTCCAAGATTCTTGTTCAGGAGCTTGTGATACCATTCACAAACCTAAAACTATTTTTTAAAAAAATTTATATTTAATTAATATATAATAAAATCAATATGTTTTATTATATCTATAAATTATGTTGTTGTTATTATTATTATTAATTATTATACATAAATGAACTAAGCTTATGCACATATATATGAATAGATTTTACAAATAGATATTAAGTTCGCAAGCAATCTCATGAACCGAGCTAAAGATGCTTGAATTCGAGCCGGAGCCCCTTTATTTTGAGCTCGATGATCTCTAGCTCAATTTTAGTAGTTGAGCTCGATCATTTACGCCCCTAATCATATGAACCACATTAGAACTATCATAAGCAAGCCTCAACAAAAGTCATTCATAGACATGCAGAGAAAAATAACGATTAGGGACGTTTGAAAACTATCAAATAATACCCCGCCTGGTTATCGAGTGATTTGCCACCAGAGCATATTCATTTGATTTCGCTATGCAATTCAAAATCCAATATTCACTGACCTATATCTTTCCATCAGAAACTATAATTTTATTAAGACAAGAAAAGCCAAATGCAGAACCTATGCTCACAAAATGAAGAGAATTTCGACTAAATCAAGATCACATGTCAAAGGAACATTCAGAAGTTTTATGCAGGCTCATTCCTTGGGAATGTATTTTGAGCATATTTTTACCCCGTAACTTTAACCTCAGAGTTCCTAATCAGTCATTAAAAGGACTTGAGTGCCATCAATAATACCAAGTTCAAACGGGAAGCATATTCTAAATCAAAGCACCATACAGCAGCAGCTCTTTAGTCATATAAAGTGTCGGACAAAAGCAACATGATATTTTGCATTTCCTCCTGCAATTTACTTACCAAATTGTGAATCTGAAAATTCATGAATACCTCCCCCAGACTGCGGAAAGTTAAGATACTAGTCAGAAGCAGCTTTAAATTTAAAATCTCCTAATGATAAGGTTTATAGACATGTACCTTGACAGAAAAATATGCCCATACATTTGGTTTGCTTTTGAAACTCAACTCCTGCTTATAGTCGCCAGAATGATGCAGTGATAATCATGAAAATATGTATATAGATCAGAAATTAAACCGCTCAATCAGACAAACTCTGACCTGTACTCTTCCACTTGTTGGCTTAAAGCCATCATCAGGATCCTCGCTTGTTACACGAACGGCCACACAATGACCTCTAGGCCTTATAGACTCTGCCTTGTCAAAGTCAAATGGAGTAGCAAAAGTGGATGTTGTCTTCCAAGCATCATAACCTCCACCATGTTCCATACCATAAAATCGCCGTATCTCTAATTTATTAACCACAATGAAAAGCTATCGCCAATGCATGAACAATAGAAGAAAAGTTTTGTAAGTGCGAAATCTGAAATAAAAAACCTGGAATTTGCCAGAGAGGGACACCCATTCCAACTGCAACTTGCGCCGCAGGTAGATTTATTTCAGCTATCCACTCAGTGACAGGGTGCTCCACCTAAATTACGACAAGAAGATAAATCCTACTACAAATAGTTCAGCGACAGGCAATACACAGTCATCTTCACATTACCCATACGGTAGAGAATTAGTTCCAACAGTGCTCCACCTAAATTACGACAAGAAGATAAATCCTACTACAAATAGTTCAGTGACAGGCAATACACGGTCATCTTCACATTATCCACACGGTAGAGAATTAGTTCCAATAATCTTATCGACCCAATCTTCCTACTTGTTGCAAAAGAACTTCATGTTTGCACATTTATTTAGAACTAAAAGTGAGGTGTCTCAAAAAAAATGACGTAGTGTGAGTTGAATCTATGTTCATTTAACATTATCAACAACTTAAAGTGAGTTGTCTTAAAAAAAATGAGGTAGTGTGAGTTGAATCTATGTTCATTTAACATTATCAACAAATAACATGAGAGTCGTATCTTGGATTAAAATGTTAACAAACCTGTAACCGCGGGTTTAACTCCAAAAAATAATATTCGCCAGTCTCCATACTGTACAAATACTCCACAGTAGCGGCTCCAACATAGTTAACACTTTTGGCCAACCTTCTAGCTGCTTGCTCAAGTTTCCTTACTGTTTCCAAGGGCGCAACAGTTATTGGGCCCTCTTCAATGATCTAAAATAGCATTGTGTTTGAAATAATACATAATACAGTTGTTCTATGAAAGAAATGAATTTCTTTTAACAGAGGAACGCATATAGGCTTATTATTGTAATATTCAAAATAATATATGGAGACCAGAAAATAGAAAAATGTCTCTCACTTCATATTATAATCAGAATTATTATAGAAACTAACCTTTTGGTGTCTCCTTTGAACGCTGCAATCACGGCTATGCAAAGCTGCAACATTTCCATATTGATCACAAAGTAGCTGGACTTCTAGATGCCGGCTCTGAGAAACAAAACCACATTGATGTTAAAATAAAATTTCATTGATGCACTACTTAGACTTTAGAGTGGAAGAAAAGAATGTTCTAACCTGAGATGCAACTTTCATTATGAATATGGGGGACCCAGGAACTTCACCTTGAACTTGCTTGAATAAAGCTCGGACTTCATCATCATTATGGACCTATAAGTAGATATGATGATCAATGCAAACTGTCGACCTTCGGAAACTATGATACAAAGAGAACCAAACTTGGAACTCAAAAAAATCGAGTTCACAATTCTTGCTCCTAGTCAAAGGATACAGTTCGCTTGGCAATCAACTTAAATATGGCAACAATCATACCTTTCTAATGCCTTTACCACCACCACCCCAAGATGCTTTGATCATTGCAGGGTAACCCACTATATGGCAGCTAGATATGGCTTCTTCTGTCGTATGCACACACGCTTCCCTGTATGCTGTATCTGGGATTGAGACCAAACAACTATCGGGAGGAATTTTCACCTAAAACAATGGCACATACATGAAAATGAGATGACGAAGAGAGAGCAAACAGGCGAGGCTTCAGAAACAGACACATACATGAGAGCCACTCCAAGGCAGAGTTGGCACTTCTGCAGCTTGTGCAATCAATGATGATCCAATTTTATCTCCCAATGCATTCATCGATGTAGATGGTGGCCCCAGAAATATGATGCCTTTTGCACCCAAAGCATCAGGAAGCTCTGGATTTTCAGATGCATGACCCCAACCAGGCCACACAGCATCAACATGTGTTATCTCGGCCATCTAGAATGAAAGATACACATATTAGTTTAAAATTTTGTTCTAAATTAATTATTCAAATAATTTGTTCTCAGTTCATTTTGTGACTATCATATCTGACAGTCATATGTTCTACCCATCTCTTGCGCATGCAAGAATGAGGGTAGTTATGCAGAAAGCATGTAGATGCAAAAATTTTGCAGCTATAAATTCTTAGAGAGGAGAATGGAGATAAAGATAATGCCAAATTTATTATTCCAATTCCTAGGTTAGCGCCGAATTGCCTTAAAATCTACCTCGGGACAGTTTCAAACAACCCTAAATGGAAACATCCATTGATGCAATTATAGAAAATAGAGTACAAAAGAAAAAAAAATTAAGTAGACAGACAAAATTACGTCCACAAACCTCAACAATGAGTTGCACATTAGCATAGTTATTGTTGTTAGTGCCTCCAGGCACTTCAACAAATTGATCGGCTATCCTAATATGCTCTGCATTTATTCTCATATCCTCCGGAGTAGCCATAGCCACCAACAAAATTGCCTTCTCTGTGCCAAATGTTTCATAAGCCCATGTTCTAGTGCTACGTATAAACTTGACAGCTGCCATTCCATTGTTAGCAATCAAGATACTATGAATTGGTCTCTTCCCTCCAAGGGCATGACAAAACTCATCCACTTCAAGTACCGAGCTTGCTGACCTTGACAGAGCAGGACCATTTACATATTCATTAGCATGCCTACCACCGACTGCCACTTGCCTTCTTTGTGCTTCTGACATATTGAAGTGGCTGAAGAAAACAACATTCATTATGAACACAATAATATCGGTTTTTTATATATGTTTTGTCCGATCCCATGTAAAACTGAAGTATCTGATAATTAAGACCAATGATTCTAGTACTAACTTTTGGCCCTTTAGGACAGCTCTATAACAAAAACATAAGGTTTGGCAAATAAAATCACCTAGATCAAAAATAACAATACGATATTTTCAGAAACCGACATTAGGAGACAAAACAAAATCTTGCAGATTATTTGAGAGCAACCATTCGTGAAGCAATATTTGCCTAGAAAAATGAATTAATCAATTCGTAGTCTATCATCTGAAATACCAGTTAAAAAGAGTTACTATACAACAGTAAACGCATTCAATCTAAAAACACCGAACAGCTGAATAAAGAATTAGAGACTCCCATACAACGAAGATCACTCCCAAGAAAAACCATAGCAAGAACTGGTTGCAGGAAAAATGAAAATCAATCATAATAAACAGAAAACGCGTAAAACAACGAATTCAATCATGTAAAGTTGAAAACTTTAAAATCCTGCCAAAACATTCAGGCCATATAGAACAAAATCCCACCAAAACCCATTATCCAAAATCAAGAAAATGGAAACATTTTCAATTCCCTTGAGAAACAGAGCAGGAAGAATGGCGACTCACCTCCAATCAAATAAAGCCCCAGCAAAAGGAAAAAGGCTGTAAGAAGAGAAATTCTCAACCAGGTTAGCTCTTACTCTCGAGTATCACCAGATTCAAGCAAAGAATAGTAACCGAGGAACTCGAGATGACAGGTAAATAGCTGTTAAGTACACCAAATTCTTGGGAGGAGGAGGAGAAGTAAGTGAAAGGATCACTGTACGTATTTAGTATTATTGGTTGGGAGTTTGGTTTGGATTGGTTGGGCTCTAAAATATGAGCTGCCGCTTTTAATGATACAAACACGTGGTACCTGCCTGGCTCTTCTCTCACACTTCGCTCACCCTCCATCTAACCTACCACACAGACTCTTGGATATCTGATTTATTTTATTATTATTAATTATTATAGAATTTTCACATTTGTTTGTCAATAAAAATAAAAAATTTGGTTGAATTTCCGTTTATCTAATCCCTTTGACTTTAGTATTACACAAGAATTCTTGTGAAACGGTATCACGGATCAATTTCATGGGTCGAATCTTTTATTTGAGTCATCCATGAAAAAAATAATACTTTTTATGTTAAGAGTATTACTTTTTATTGTGAATATCGGTAGAATTGACCCGTCTCACAGATAAAAATTCGTGAGACCGTTTCACAAAAAACTTACTCTAAGCATTAACATTTCACATACTTGCACAATCTTGTATTATATTTTAACTATTGTACTTCTCGTTGTATCATTTTATTTATTATTTGTCTTTTTCTCTTAGTTAATATAAACATTTTCTCATTATATTCAATCTAATTAGTGTAATTTATTGGTCATAAATGATTCTCACCCTTTATTATTTTCATTTTTGGTGATTTTGTTGACTTTTTTTTTTTTTTTTTA
>NC_133321.1:14156929-14193495 GCF_012295235.1 Primulina huaijiensis
GTATTACTTATTCTTCGTTACAATTGATTTTTGAGACGCTCACAAAAAGTTTTTCAAATACTTGAACCATAATTATATCTAATTATTAAATTTTTGGTGATCAGGAATACGTAATATGATGTAAAATCAACGTAAAAAAATTATTATATGTTGGTGTTAAATTATTAAATATATAAAAAAATAATTTTTTCATCTGTCTTATTTTTTTTAATAAAATTATAATATGGCATTCTATGTGTTTAAATTTATTTTATTTTAGATTTAGATTTAAAAAGAAAAAAGAAATTAGCCTATACTTTATATTTATTTAAATAAATTTATAGGGTATGAGTTTCCAACAAATCATTAATTATTTATCATCAATTGCAAATTATTATTTGCATCACATATCTTAAAATTTAATTAATAATATACCAGTTTCGATGTCGATATTTTGGTATAAATGTAAATATTTCCAGATTAAATGGTAATTTAAATTTAAATATCAATTAAAAAAATGGTAATTTATACAAGAATTGAGAAATTAATAATTGGATGCAAATTAGTGTCCTAATTAACCAAAGATCACGCCAAAATCTTTTTCTTGGGAGAAAATAAATATATTTTGACATTGTTAAGTTTAAAATATCTTAAGTTTTGGCAATAATTAAAAAAAATTGAGTTGTTTCAAGATCACACCGTCAATTTCATGTATTGACATAACCCTAACAACCGGACATGTCAAATCATTCATATTCTATCATAAGCTCAAGTTGTAGACATCATCAGAAGATCATATATTGAATTTGTTTATAACCACACTGTCTTTTTAAAGAAGTGTTCTAACCGGACCGTCTTTTCAAAGAAGTGTTCAGAGCCAAATCTTTCAAACTCTAATTACACTCCGACTGATTAGACTCTAACATATTAAGATAGATACAACATATGGGCTATTAAACATGACTTTAAGTCTTTAACATAATAAGATAGATACAACACAAAGGTTGAGATACTTGGGTTCCATATGGTAGTTATAGACTGGTCATCCGAAAGGCATTGTTTAACTGAAGCACTAGCCGTATAGAGCACCAACAATTAAGCAGGTGGAAGGTCACATCTAGAAAGATCTGGAGTGAGAAAAAGCCAAGTGAACTTTGGTGGGTAATTTTGCCTTGATCGGTATAACATTTGACGCACTTATGTCGCGCTCGTACGCTTGCACACAAGTCAAGTCTTTTTCGGTACAAATCAAGCCCTTGATTTGCACCCCATGCGCAAGCACGAGCGAGAGAGAACATATTGACCAATCATTCTTACATATTGACAAAATATAACTTAATATAAACTCACTCGTGCTAATATTATTTTACTGTGTGAGAAAATCTTCTTCCACATTTAATCATCCACTTATTAAGGTCATAAGGTGTTTATCCAATTTCCATTCAAAATGGAAAAAACCCAAATAGTCCTTCGAAGTCCAACATAAAGTCATTTAAAACTCTATGATTTTAAAAACAAGCGTTTTTGTTTCATTTGTAGATGGTTTTACTTCGAAGTTTTTAAAGATCATATATACATATATATATGTATATATATATATGTATATATATATATATATAAGTCTATATAAATAACTAAATAAGATTTCTCAAAGCTAGTAGTTGTAAGTGTCAATTTCACTTGAATGGTAGATAGAAAATTGAATGAACAGAATAAACGTGTTGTTAAATTCTATCAATTGAAGAGTCACCGTCAAAATTAAGTTTGTAACAATTCTAAGTAATAGTCGAATTATTTTGGCCACTTTTGCAATTTTAAAATGATTTTACAAGATTTCAAGTTTTCTTTGCGCAAAAAAAAAAAAGAAAACTTTGTCAATCGGTCAGCATTGAAACACATGAGGCCACTATTTGAAATATTGTTTATAATTTTAAAAATTTTGAGTAATATTGGATCAATCATTTCATAGATATATATACCTCATTATATTTTCTACTATACATTTTATATTTTACCTCAAATAATATAATTCGTTATCCATTTTCCATCTAAAATCTTAAATCCAAAAGATATTTGGCGTATGATTATATTTGATATGAATTCCAGTAGTGGCTAAAAAATCGTTTGATCACGTAAATCTCGCATATTTTACAAATTTCCTACCTCATATTTTGTTCATTCAAAGACCCTTGTTAATTCGGCCACACTATATATATATCACGGAATGGGTGATAACATTTCAAAATAAACATTCATTAAATTAAACCGGACTTGTTATAGCCTTAATGTAAATTATCAAGCCAAAGATAGAGCTCATTAGGGTAAAAACCCATTTTCCATGTTAGAAAATATATAAATAAGTGGAAAGATAAGTTATCATTTGTGTTATCATGTTTTTGTAGTATTTCTTTGGTTTTGGGTAGGACTGATTTGAACAGCACCTCTAACGTTGTGTTCGAAGCGCATGTCACGATTCACTACTTAATATTAGAGTTAGTAAGAATAACGTTTGAACACTTAGATCCAACGTTTTTTTCCGAATTTTCCTAATTCAGATAACTATTTTATTCGGCTAGAACATCGAGAATTTCATTCTATATGCATGAAGAGGTAGGCCACCAACCATTCATCAGAAATTTCGTGATTAAACTGTTACAATCATCTGGCTGATGGAAAGGATAGTTGTTCAACAAGTTTTTGTTACTATTTTCATTTATTTTTATTTTTATTATTATTATTATTAGAGGTGGGTACGGTACGGTACGGTACGGTACCGTATACCATACCGTAAATATCGGTATGGAATTTTTTCATACCGATATCGATACCGCAAATTCAGTATACCGCATATTCGACATACCGAATTTTCGATATGAAAAAGTTCATACCGGATATCGTATCGACACCAAAAATTTTGTCGGTATACCGAAAATATTATCGGTATACCGACATTTTTTCGGTATACCGAACTTAAATTTTAAAAAATAATAATAAAAAAATAATAATTACGTACCGATATCGATACCGAAAATTTGATCATACCGTACCGAAATTTTTGGTATATCGATTTTTTCGGTAATTTCGATATTTTTTCGGTACGATATTTCGGTATTTCGATATTTCGGTATATTTTTTCAGCCCTAATTATTATTATTATTATTATTATTTTGAAATAGTTGATTTTAGATATTTATGTGGCATGCATTAATCCACCTCGAGACAGATTTGGAAGAGGTGGGTGGTTGCTAGGTGGTCCCTCTATCATGTTCTAGGAAAATAAATAAATATATTTTCTCTCTTTTTTTCAATATTTTGTTTGAAAAGGCAAGAAAAGTCAGTCATAATTCACATAAAAAATAATTATAGTTTCAAAATGAAATTTAAAAAAAAAATAAAGGTCGTGTAACATACAGTTGCATTAATTTACGATAATACCAAAGATTCAAGTGACGAGAAATCATTAATATTTATAAAATTTGATTTGGATAATATATTATATTCCAANATTTTAATAAGCAGAAAACAAAAATTAAAAGGTAGAATAAATATCAAGTTAGACGATTAAAACTGTGATTTCAAAATTTACAGGGCTATAAATAGAAAATAGTTAATATATCGGACAAAAATTATATTTTCTCCTTATTTATGTGTTTGTCATGGATCACATATTTAGACATATATTTCAACTCATTGCATACAAGTATGTTAGGCTATGTGTGTGTAAATGAAAGTAGCATTGAAATGAGTGATTTTTTGAAAAGTTCTCGTACATCAAGCTGTTTATGTTGCGTTGTTTGATCTGGTTGACTAAGAGAGACGTAAAATAGTGATGTCGTATCTTAATGGATAAGATTGTCTTTGCTGTGTATATGACCTACAATAGGGAAAATGTAAGACTGGTCTCTAAGAGATATGAGACCGCACCTACAGATAGGCACGTACCTCCCCGAACTTATGGGTCTAACAGTCGGACCCATTAGCACCTAGGGAGGAGCCGTGAATATAAGAAAATAAAGTTGTGTCTTAGCTAACAACTATAGTTTTTGACATAGTGGTAAACGCTTGATCCTAAAAAAATCGCATAAGATTGGAATTCATATTATCTGAGGTTGCCCGTTGATTGGTGGATCTGTAATGACAGATTTAAAATCCAAGATTTCATATTTCTTAACTTGTTTAGATTAACAAAATTTAATTGGATTTCAATTTTCAAGCCCCCTATACATTAAGTCCATCAATTTCAATAATAATTATGATGGATTTCCGATATACTTAAAGTAGGTATCATTTAAAATACATTCATCAAATATTTTCTCAAATCCAATCCATCAATTCTAAGTGTGACATGATATTAACATTATTATTCCTCTTATCTTCGCATATATTCCTTGATACCAACCAAGATGTATATATATATTTGTTACCTTGCCTTGACTTTGCATCATGGTATGATCACGAGCTGATGCAGACATCTAACCTGTCGGATGCTCATTTCTTTGTGTATCAAAGCCGGTCGGTCGAGTCCAACAATTTACATTTATTCTTGAAAATGAATAATTATTATTGAATGAAACTTTATGATAATACTTTAATGCTAAGGATGATTCGTTCTCAAGGCCCAATAGTTCTTTCTCAAACCCTTTTGAGTTCAAGATTTAATTGTAATGAATCTCTTCAATTCCCGAACTCAAAAAAATAAATAAATCCTATTGTTTAATCACTCTCAATGAACAAAACATATTTCCAAATTCAAAATGGCAAAAACTTGTGTGAGACGGTCTCACGGGTCGTATTTTGTGAGACGGATCTCTTATTTGGGTTATTCATGAAAAAATATTAATTTTTATGCTAAGAGTATTACTTTTTATTGTGAATATCGGTAGGGTTGACCCGTCTCACAGATAAATATTCGTGAGACCGTCTCACAAGAGACCTACTTATTCAAAATATATCAACCACTATAAAAATATATTAAATGTATAACCCACACATTCTCAAAGACCCATTCAAGAACTTTCGAGATAAAATAATAGCTAATCCAACAAATTAAATTGACAAGCTTGTAACTAATTGAAAACGCAGAAAAAAGATATCTCTATCTAGCTAGGTCCAACCAAAGACAAAAATAGATCTGGAATATTAGATAAATAAACTTGGGGAAACTGTTTTTTGTTTTAGTCTTATAACTCAATTCAAGTCATTGTATGAAAATCGAACTTTTGATAAATTACAAGACTAAAACCAAAACAATCTAAATTACATGACTAAAATTATAATTTTCCCAATAAACTCGTTGATCTCCATGTTAAGGCAAAAATGATAACCTTAGCAAGGGCACAAAACCATAAAAATAAAGAAACCTAGGACTAACATTTTTCTTCGGAGGAGCATTGTTGATGCCACAATCAGAAGGCAACGCCGCCGCCCTGGTCATGTTAAGATCGAGCCCCATGCTGGGAGCACTCTTAATGGCGTAACATAGACAGTCGGAAATTGCTTTCATCACAATCTTCAAACCCGAACAAGCGCTATCATCCGGCTCCGATTCGGTCCTGGTTTTGCTGAGAAATTGCATGCAGCTTATCATGTTGTCCATGACCAAGGTGGAGAAATCTGGCGGTGGCACTGCTCGAATCGGTGGTGGACAATGAGGCCAACATGCATGCGAGGATCAAGATATCCAGCTTCATTTTCTTGAAATATGTTTGATTTTAGAAGGGAATGGTTTTTGTTGTCTTGGGGAGTACTGGAGCTTTATGGCTATAATGTGTGAAGATTTAACCAAAGGATTAGACATTCTACCCTTACCGGCTTCCATCGTGGACAATATCTACGCCCTTTGCAGTAAGTTTGTTTGGCCTTCTAGTCGGCCGCCCATTGCTTGGAAATCAGTTTGTCGGCCTGTGGAGGATGGGGGCTTGGATTGAAGAACTTGAGTGCTTGGAATAACGCACTATTATGCAAGACTCTATGGAAAATTCATCAAAAAAGACAGTCTGTGGATTAAGTGGGTAATCCATATTTATAGCAGATTTGACAGTGGAACTGGCACCGAGAAGATTCACCCTTAATTAAACAACTCCTCTTCATTCGTGATGTGATGATTCTTAACTTTGGTTCGGTTGATGTTACAATTGTTTGATGGGGTATACAAAATATGAGAGGAGAACAAGAAGAAAACAAAGAAATGGCTTTGTAGAGGCAAGTGTTGAACACTTTCTCCTTAAGAAGAATTTGCCCTCACAATGTGCTTGAGTTTTGTGGCAATCTTCGCCCAAGATACAACTACAACTCTTGAATAATGAGCACTCAAATATTCAAGTTTTTTTTTCTTTTTTTCGATTTTCGTCTCTTACATGTTCCGACTACTCGTTTGAGTTTCTTTCAACATTTGATGAACTCGTTTCGAGTTTAATTCAGAACCACCGAACTTAATATTCGTTCATTAAGCTTCGTTTTTCTTTTCGAATTTTTCCAATCAAACACATTGATTAATTTGCTTAATTTTCATTCATTAAGCATCAAAATTTTCCAACAATCCCCCACATGAATGAAATTAATGCATGAATGCTCGTGATGCATAAGAGAGAGTATATACGAAAAATTATCACATCAGGAGAGGTGGCTTTTGGCTTTGAACCTTCCTTAGTGGAATACAATCGGATTTACTAGGCCACGAAGTGAACGTGATGTCTTGAACTTCTTGGCGGTTCATGTAAACCCAGACAACTGTACCCACATGATAACCTTTCTTCCATTTCCATTTTGTTTTATCGGTTGTGTCCGTTTTGGCCATGGAACACATCTTGGCTTCATACGTGTTTCATCGAGGCGGCCCGTCCTCACACGTACATAGGTGATCTCCTTGTAAAAGGGTATCCTACTTACCCCGCTTTTGCAAGCTACGGAATCATGAAAAGTACAATACTTAACCTCACTACCTTTGTAGGCAACTTCACTCATCGTCATAGGAATGAGGAGTGATTCCTCAAGTTCTCATAATTTAGTTGTCCCATTGAACCAAGATCTTAGGATCTCCAATCAACAAGGTTGGGTTGCCACTATGAAAACTTTATTTGGTAGGTTTTAAACCCATTCCTCTTGACAGACAGTACATTTGATCTCTATTTAATGCTTTTGTAAACGGATCCGCTAAGTTATCCTTTGATTTAATATAATCAACAGATATAACTCCATTAGAGATCAACTGTCGCACAGTATTATGTCTTCGACGAATGTGTCGAGACTTTCCATTGTACATACTGTTTTGTGCCCTTGCAATTGCCGACTGACTGTCGCAATGTATCATGATTGCTGGCACTGGACTTGTCCAACACGGAATGTCCTCTAGAAAGTTGCGAAGCCACTCAGCTTCTTCTGCAGCTTTATCTAACGCTATGAACTCCGATTCCATAGTAGATCTAGCAATGCAAGTTTGTTTCGTTGACGTCCATGAGACTGCTCCTCCACCAATGCTAAATACATAGCCACTGGTGGATTTGGAGTCATTGGTGTCAGAAATCCAATTTACATCACAATATCCTTCAAGTACTGCAGGATATTTTGAATAATTTAGTCCATATTCTAAAGTGTGCTTTAAATATCTAAGCACCCTTGTCAACGCCTTCCAATGTGTATCACTAGGATTACTTGTAAACCGACTTAACTTGTTAACCGCACAAGCGATGTCCGGTCTAGTACAATTAGTGATGTACATAAGGCTTCCAATAATTCTGGAGTATTCCAATTGGGAAACTGGTTCTCCACGATTCTTTGCCAAATGGACATTCACGCCCAAAGGTGTTTTTACTGGGGTAGAGTCATAAGCGTTAAACTTCTTCAACACTGTTTCTACATAATGAGACTGAGATAGGACTATTGCTTCTGGAGTTCTAAATATTTTAATCCCTAGAATTACATCAGCAATACTCATATCTTTCATATCAAAATGTTTTGTTAACATTTTCTTTGTACCCTTAATCAACTCTTGGTTATTCCCCATTATTAGCATGTCATCCACATATAGACATACTCATTAATCTTAAATCCATTTGACAATACTACTTTGTCAAATTTTTCGTGCCACTGCTTGGGCGCTTGTTTAAGTCCGTATAGTGACTTAATTAAACGACAAACTTTTCTTTCTTGTCCTTTAACAATGAAGCCTTCAGGTTGCTCCATATATATTTCTTCTTCAAGTTCACCATTTAAGAATGCTGTTTTGACATCCATTTGATGTATCTCAAGGTTATGCAAAGCTGCAATAGCAATGAGCACACGAATGGATGTTATTCTTGAAACTGGTGAATACGTGTCAAAGAAATCATGACCTTCTCTTTGTCTATAGCCTTTGGCCACAAGTCTGGCTTTGTATTTTTCAATACTTCCATCAACTCTCATTTTCTTTTTCAATATCCATTTGCATCCCAATGGCTTGGTACCTGGTGGAAGATCCACTAGTTCCCAAGTATAGTTTTGCAATATGGAATCTATTTCAGAGTTGATGGCTTCTTTCCAATAGGGAGCTTCAGGGCTAGCCAAAGCATCTTGTATGTCTTTTGGTTCATTCTCCAACATAAAAGTATGGAAATCTGGACCAAAGGACTTTGAGATTCTAGCCCTTTTGCTTCTTCTTGGTTCTTGCTCCTTTGAAGAACTTTCCAATGGTGTAGCATTTTCATTTAGAGTTGGTTCATGTGTAGGTACTTGACCTGCATGCTCCATCTCAAGTTTTCGCTTGCTAGAACCATTTTCTTTCCTTTCTTTACAAGGAAATATATTTTCAAAAAATACTGAATTTCTTGACTCAATTGTCGTGCACGTATTCATTTCTGCATTTTCAGATTTGTGCACTATAAACCTATAGGCACTACTATTATGTGCATACCCGATGAATATGCAGTCGACCGTCTTTGGTCCAATTCGCTCTTGTTTAGGCTTTGGTATTTCAACCTTAGCTAGACACCCCCACACTTTAAGGTACTTGTAGGAAGGTTTGTGACCTTTCCACAATTCGTAAGGTGACTTGTCATTTTTCTTGTGGGGTATCTTGTTCAGGATGTAATTAGCCGATAGTATTGCTTCCCCCCATAAGTTTTGGGGTAGTCCTGAACTTATTAACATAGCATTCATCATATCTTTTAGAGTTCGATTCTTTCTTTCGGCAATGCCATTCGATTGTGTTGAATAAGGTGCAGTAGTTTCATGAATTATACCCACAGATGTGCAGAATTCATCAAACGGTGCTCCGTATTCACCCCCTCTATCGCTTCGAACCCTCTTTATTTGTTTGCCTAGTTTATTCTCAACTTCGGTCTTATAACATTTGAATGCTTCAAGAGCTTCATCTTTCGACCTCAAAAGATATACGTAACAGTACCTTGTATTATCATCAATGAATGTCATGTAGTATCTTTTCCCTCCTCTAGTTTGTACAAACTTTAAATCACCAAGATCGGTGTGTATTAGTTCTAGAGGAGTTGTACATCTTTCAATCGAGTGGTAAGGCGCTTTGGTCATTTTTGCTTCAACACATATTTCGCATTTTTGTGTTGGATCGACGTTGTGTGTAGGCAATAATTCAAGTTTCATTAAACGTTGCAAGGTATTAAAATTTACGTGTCCTAAACGAACATGCCATAAATGAGAACACTCAAGCAAGTAAATAGAACTTTTTCCTTTATTACTTTCAACAACATTTTGGCGTATAGCCATTACATTCAACTTGAAAAGATTCTCATCGAGATATCCTTTTCCAATAAAATGACCACTCTTTGTCAATACAACTTTGTTAGACTCAAATACTAGTCTAAACCCATGTTTGACCAACAGAGACCCCGACACGAGGTTCTTTCTTATGTCTGGTACATGAGGTGCATCAACAAGGGTTACTTCAAAACCCGATGTCATCTTCAATACCACATTTCCGGTGCCCACCACCTCAGACGTAGCGGAGTTCCCCATGTATATTTTCTCCCGGTCGATGGAGTGTATGTGGAGAACATCCCCTTGTTGGAACAAATGTGTCGAGTTGCTCCGGTATCAACCCACCACTCATTGGAGTTTTCAACCAAATTTGCTTCCAAAATAACTGCAGACAAATCAAGTTGAGAAAAATCAAATGGTACCGACCTTTCTTGAACAACGTTGGCTTGAGGATTTCCCTTCTTTGGCTTCCTACAATCCTTAGCCATGTGATTTGGTTTTCCGCAGTTATAACAAGTGCCTTTGAACTTCTTCTTGTTTGGTGGTTGTTGGCCTTGTTGTGGTTGCTTCTCGAACTTCCTCTTCTTCCCGTGGAAACTCGATTCAACAATGTTCACCCTTGCTGCCATCTTACTTGCCTTGGCCTCGGTGCTCTTGTTGTCCTCTTCTATCCTCAATCTCACAATGAGATCCTCCAATCCCATCTCCTTTCTTTTGTGCTTCAAGTAATTCTTGAAATCCTTCCACAACGGAGGGAGTTTCTCGATCAACGCAGCAACTTGGAAGGACTCGCTTAGACTCATTCCTTCCGCATGAATCTCGTGCAAGATAAGTTGTAATTCTTGCACTTGACTCATTACGGACTTTGAATCCACCATCTTGAAGTCCAAAAATCTCCCAACTATGAACTTCTTCAAGCCCGCATCCTCCGCTCTGTATTTCTTATCAAGCATGTCCCAAAGTTCCTTGGCGGTCTTGACTTGACAATACACATTGTACAATGCATTGTCAAGTCCATTGAGGATGTAGTTTTTGCAAAGAAAATCACTTTGGTTCCATGCATCCAAAGCGGCCCTCATGTTGGTGTCCGTCTCGTTTTCAGCAACGGTGGGAGGATCCTCCTTCAAGAACCTTGACAAACTCAAGGTTGTGAGATAGAAGAGCATCTTTTGTTGCCATCTTTTGAAATCCACACCAGAAAATTTTTCTGGTTTCTCTCCTTGTGCAATGGTTGAATGTTGTGTTGTAGATGATGAAGCCATTGAAAATTCTTCTTGCAAATGATCAAAAACCAAATTCTTCTTAAGATTGTTTGATGGGGTATACAAAATATGAGAGGAGAACAAGAAGAAAACAAAGAAATGGCTTTGTAGAGGCAAGTGTTGAACACTTTCTCCTTAAGAAGAATTTGCCCTCACAATGTGCTTGAGTTTTGTGGCCCTCCTCTCCCAAGATACATTTACAACTCTTGAATAATGAGCACTCAAATATTCAAGTTTTTTTTTTTCTTTTTTTCGATTTTCGTCCCTTACATGTTCCGACTACTCGTTTGAGTTTCTTTCAACATTTGATGAACTCGTTTCGAGTTTAATTCAGAACCACCGAACTTAATATTCGTTCATTAAGCTTCGTTTTTCTTTTCGAATTTTTCCAATCATACACATTGATTTATTTGCTTAATTTTCATTCATTAAGCATCAAAATTTTCCAACAACAATTTCCTGCATGGACAGTTGGTTCAGTGGGCATTGCAGGAGTCCGCAAGGCGATGAATTCTTTATAAATAGAGTTCGTAAATGGCCTTGGAAACCTCTGGTGGCACAGTCTTTCCTACTCTCTAAGCACCGTTTAGTCTTTTGGTTATTTGCGCATGCTAAACTCCTTACTCGAGATCGGCTTACTTTTGTTGAAGATAAATCGTGTGTGCTTTGCAAAGGTGAGTTCGAAACTATGGCCCATTTATTCTTTTCGTGCCCTTTAGCGAAAAAAATATGGGATGCAATTCATCATTGGCTTGGTATGAAGAAATTGATGGGCTCGGCTACTGCAATCCTTCGTGCCTTCAGAGGCGTCTACCGTGGGAAGTACTTCTGTTGAATGAGACTACATAAATCTAGAGAATGAGACTACTTATGTTGAAGAAGCTATTAAGAAGATTAACATTGTATGTTTTCGATGTCTACCTAATGTGATTAATGTACTACAGTAATTTAGAGAGAGAGGTGTGATTTGAGTTTTATATTTTGTATCTCTCAGGATGTCCAGTATAGTTGTTCTTGTACTAACTTTTTACCTATTTAATGAAAAAATTAAAAAAAAAAAAGATAAATCTGTTTCTAGGGTTGATTTGGTGGATTTGGTCGTGTTTAATTATGGTGTCGATCCAAATCAAACTCGAGTTTATAAGCAGAAAATAGGATCAGTTACATATGCAAGTATATTTGATATACAATTCATTACGTAATAAAGTGAAAGGATATTGGAATTATTTTCGCTTAAAATTTATAATTAAGTTTTTATTTTGTTCATGATAGAAGAGAGATGTATCTTTGGGAAGAAATTACAATCCATTTCCGTCATCCCTTGTATTATATTACTGGACCAGCAACTTGATTTGCCCTGTTTCAGGATAAAATCCACCCAAAAACAAGATACCCCAACTCCTTCCGAGGGATGGGCTTTACCGAGAGTTCCACGTATTTGATAGTGCAAGAACATAAGAGAGACTACGTAGACTTGTTTGAGATAATGAAATTTAATTTAGCAACAATTATTTAGAATGGTAAGTTTTGTGTGTGATTCGGATGCGCCAAGTTGAATTCGTAGTCCACCCTAGCATAAAAGGCTTTACAATTATTGTGGTTTAAAATCAAAGCAAATTGAACTCGCTACAATGATAGGAACAATCAGATATAAACTACAGAGGTATCTGTCCAAATTCTACGAGTATAATTCAAAATAAATAAAGATCTGTTACTTTCTCTGCCAAAAATGCCAAAAATCTTACATACATATCTACCAGAATTCTTTAAGCACTAAGTTCTGTACATCTATCGAGACCAAAGTACTTTGATATCTATCATCATATTATCAAAGATTCAAAACTTGTAAGTAAACATAAACTATCAACCTCCGATATATCGACCTTCTTTCCTCGTTAAATGAGTAACAGCTATTCTTCCTCCTGCTTCGGGTAATATTTTACACAAAAGGATCACAAAGTTCCACATCTCGATTACCCGTTCCACCAGTTGGTTACCATGGAAATGTATTGCCCCAGGAGAGAATGTGCCATTTTCTTCAAATCGCCGTGGAAAGCGATAGAGTGCCAAAAATCATTGGACAAGGAAAATCGGCTTTCCAAGCTGCAACCCACCTCAAGAAACTGATTTTTAGTTAAGAATCATGGCGTAGTTGAGATTCCAATTTATGAACCTATAGAGATTCTTGCAAAGTTGACTAGAAACCTAGAACTTGTAGTACGAGAGTAAAAAATAAACCTTACCACTAACTCCAATGACGATATGGCACAACTGGCCCAAGAATGGCAACATCTTGAGGCATTTGGAGTCTATCACCGTCTTACCACAATGGAATTGTTGGGGAAGAATTTGAGGCCATTATTCAAAGTGGCTTCCATTCCTGGTGTTGTTGAACTTGCCGGGGCACCTTCTTGTCACCGGTTGAACATCAAGTCGTGAGGTCAAGAATGATGCTTTTTGAGTGTCCTTGAAAACGAGGAGCATATTGTAAGAGCTTCCATGGTAATATCAGAGCCCTGCAATCCAAATGGAGCATTGCATCATGCCAGTTGCTACAAATCTCGCCTTCCCAAGACACCAGTAGTATTTTGCTTCTTTTGTAATCCTTGTTGCCAAGCACCTTGAGTTCTATCACTGGATTGATCAAAATCATTGAATGAATTCTCAGTTCCTGGCTTCAAGAGCCGATGATAACCCCCATTCCTGGTAATTGAAGAAGTAATCGACTTCTCATCATCTTCTGATGGCGTGCCAGAAGCTGACTCCAGGTGCCGATCATGTGATCTATACCTGTCCGGACCTCAAGCCTCTAGCACTAGGTATCTGGGAAGGGAATGAGCCGTAAGTACTCGACTCGGTTGGAAAGAAATCTTTAGGCAAAGAATCCATATCTAAGTAACAATTTCTTTTTCTGGCATCAGCTATCAATGCAGCCCAATCTTCAGACTGCAACAGTGCATTAGCATTTCCCATTACCTGTCATGATTACAAGATAAATAATAAACAATTTCGCTTCAAAACAGTTAATTTGTGTCTGTAGGCCAATAAAAATGTGAGTTAAAATCATACCCAAAGAGCTCTTCTTGCTCGAGTAAGAGCAACATTCATTCTACGAATATCTGCAACAAACCCAACACCATGACTGGATGCTCGAACACAAGAAATTATAATGACGTCACGTTCTTGGCCTTGGAAAGCATCCACTGTATTGATATAAATGTCTTTTCCTTCCTCTGAATTCATTATATCCTTGAACTCTCGTTGAAGACATTTTAACTGCAGCTTGTACGGGGTGATTATGCCAACAGATACTTTACCAACCCCTGAGCTTTTTAGAGTTTTCTGAAGGTGCTCATACAGACAAACGCAGAACCGTGCTTCTTGTGAATTCTGATACGACATAGAACCCCCACGATGAGATTCACGGCCATGAGAGATATCATAAAAGACAAAAGGCCTCAATAAAATATCCTTGTGATACAACTCCTCTGGAAGATTTACAACACTCTCACTGTCTTTAAGACGCCCTTGATAGAAATACCTAGAAGGAAAATCCCTAATTTGCTGATGCATCCTATACTGCACAGATAGCAACATTGTTGGGCACCCAGCTAGCTGGAACCTCTCAAACAGGCTCCTACTGTATAACAATGTTCCGGCAGCCTTACTGATGACAGTAGCGGGAAGCTGTTGAGGATCCCCCACAAGCACGCAGCGAGCTGCACCAAGAGATAGGGGAGGTAGAACTGCTACTTCACCAGCCTGTGCTGCTTCATCAATCACAACCATGTCAAAGCCATGAGTAAGACGAGAGAATAACTTGCGTCCACTGCTTGAAACAGTAGTAAAAACGATCTCTGCCTCATTCGCAAAACTTGCCTCCAGATTAGTACGAGCTTCCTCCAAGTTAAAGTTGTAACCAGGACGAAACCTTCCTTCCAAAATGACCAGCCGAGACATCTCGACCAATATTTTGTCTCTGTTCTCTACTACTGCAGCAAGGTTTTGAAGTAAAGTGTCTCGATTTTGGTCTCGGGCCACAAGAACATCAGGGTCGACACCAACAGACCCTTGTGCGCGACCGGTGACTGCAGCAGCATTAAGTTCCCTTTGGAGGCAGGTTATCTGCTGAGATAACTGAGTTTCACGAACCCTCAAATTGTGCATCCATCCATAAACCTCATCACGGCTCTTCAGCAATAGTTGTTCAGTTCTGCGCTCTACAGAAACTGTCTGGGCAGCCCTAGTCTGGGAATCCACCCCAACTCTAGCCACATCAGGACGATAGATTTTCATTTCACCATCAATAAAACCACGATCAAGAACACGCGAAAGCAGTTCATCAGTTGCAGCATTTGAAGGAGCACACACAAGCATCCTAGGTTTCGGGCATAGTTTTGGAAGAATTCGAAACAGATTCTGATCCATGCTTTGAAGAACTTCATCAATGGATCCAACAGCAATACTATCCGAGCTGTTCTCATTGATTTGCTTATAGCTTTCAGGTGACAGTTTCTTTAACAATGCAGCATAGTAATGCTGATACTGAACAAGATGGATAACATTAAGCATGCCCCAGACTGTATGAGTCTTACCTGTCCCAGGAGGTCCCTGGACTAAAGTAAAAGGCCATGGATCCTGCCTCTTTGCCATACCATTGGATGTACCAGCAGCTGTATGCATCGCAGCCCACTGAATTGCCGCTAACTGGGGTCCATTAAAGTTTTTGCGTAGGTAATCTACAAAATTCGGAGTAAAGCATTCAGGCATGGCAGGTGGTTGCTCTTCATACTTCGGAAACTGGTCAGGACTAGGCTGAAGAATCGCATTTTGCATCTGAAAAAATACTTTACTTGAGCTATCAATATTGAAACATTACCGCTAACCCCAACAATAAGCACATAAAGGGAATGGATAAAAACCTGCAGATTAAGACGGCGAAATGCATGCAGTGCAACATATTCTCTCTGAGTGGTAGCAAGAGAACCAAGCACAGTCAGGTACCAGACACCCCCTGGTTGGAGCTTCCCCAGAATATGATCATCATTTTTGCTATATTAATCATTAATTGTTAAAATTAATAATCAGTTCATGAAAAGAAACTGCAAAATAACCAACAGACGCAGGAATACCATCCCCTATAAGGTCCGATCAGATCAAAGCTACTCATGAGGCCAGTGATTAACAATTGTCTTTGATATGTTCTGTTCACACTTCAAGTGACCAATCATAACACAGGTGTATTGCACTCAATGATATTAAGAGCACCAGAGCTTAGAAAGGAGAGAACATACACCCAAAAGCTTGGGCTCAAGGCTTACCGAGGTGCGCTCATTGACGTGAAGGGCACAAAGTAATATTATTGTTAAATTTAGATGTATGAAGAAAATTATTGCATGTGAAATTTAATGTGCAATTTACAAGTCATTGAATAACAATGAATCAAACTTTCTTTATAGAACAGAATATATAAATAATCATTGCCTGGATTGTACTTAAAAGTGCATAATCCTTCATTTGAGATGCTTTTAAAACAAGGCGCCGAGAGTTATACTTTATGTTTACGGTGTGCGACTCAATAAAGGGTTGAGTCTTGAAATGTCTCTTGGAGCAACGGTTGAGCCTCATTGCACCTGGAGCCTAGAATAAACACCTTGTGCATTTTTCGTAACTAAGAATGCACTTGTGATGTGCTTGGTTGAATATTCAATAAATGGTGGATCACATTCATCATTTGCAAATCTAGTAGACCGTCACAAACCAAGAAACAAATGGCAACAAAATGAATTGAGCCAAACTTCAAAGTGACGATTGAAAAACTGACTCACCCAGTGGAATCAAACGAGTCCCCGACATAAAAATGAAGGATTGCCCCGGTATGCTCACGGGTATCAATTGGCATATGTCGTCTAACAGTACCACAGACACGCCCAGTAACTGTCCCATCTTCAAGTACTGATGAGCTGTTCCTCTTATGATTGACTGCATTTCAGAAGACAGAGATTGAAAAAAAGAAGTTTTCCAGTTGATAAACAGAGTATAAGATCTAAAAGAGAAAATATAGCTTCATACACAAACCAGATGCAGGTTTAGGGGTGGAAAGAACTGCAACATCCCCTTCCTTGAATGCCCATTTGTGTTCATGCGGCGGATGCAGTATCACATCAAACCACCCTGCGAAAAAGTATAAAAAGAAAATTGAAAATATTACGATAATGATGTTATCAGGGATATGTTCTGTACGGATATTTAACGGGAAATTGAGCATGAAACTAGATAAAAATGGAAAAAAATATGTATCACTTTTGTCAGAACATGTATGGCCCGATGAAAAGGAGAACAATTGGAGTAAAATGTGAAGAACCCCACTTTTAGAAAACAAGAAATCCGAGCAGACAACAAGAAAAGGAAAATCAGCAACCTAGTATCACCATTTTCTGGATGCCAAAAGAGTAGCAGCTAGCTAACAGCAGACTGCTGAGTGCTGACTGCTCACTGCTGTAACTTAAATAGGATATCCATTAGGATGGAGAACCACACATCAGAGCAACTGGAATGCGAAACTTCTGCATTCTGATTGATGACTGAAATACTAATTAGTGAGACAGAAATAAGAACAAACAGATCAATACCCCTTTCTTTTCTTTCAATGCTTTTCACGAGGACCCTAACATGATTTCCTGCTGCTTCTGATGACTCCTCCCATGTACTGTAAAGTTGTGCCCGACATTCTTCAAAGAGCAAAGGTTCAAAAACTCTGATATATTCCTCAACAGATTCAAAACAACCAGGAACACATTGAAGCTCCTCATCTTCTGTTTCAAAGAAACACATAGCCATGAGCAAACTACAATACCAAAATTTGGAACATAACACTATAAACCAAACAAACTTCATCACTTATGTGTAGTCATTCACGTAACAAGATAAGAGACTATCACCTATTTTGATTGGTGGG
This sequence comes from Primulina huaijiensis, assembly GCF_012295235.1. Taxonomy (NCBI): domain Eukaryota; kingdom Viridiplantae; phylum Streptophyta; class Magnoliopsida; order Lamiales; family Gesneriaceae; genus Primulina; species Primulina huaijiensis. The sequence goes on from NC_133321.1 coordinate 14,174,834, forward strand.
CCTTCCTTACCTTTAAACTATTGTATCTGGTTCAAAAATTTTGGAGATAGAATATTTTAATTCCAGTATATGTCAAAGACATTGTGACGACAAGTACAAGGAAAGAATTCACAATCAATTGATTAGTGTTCGTGAAATTTCTGGATCCAAAAAACATTTTGGGAAGCTTTAATAAACCAGAATGCTTTATATTCTATGAAGGATTCTATGTCCCAAGAAGAAATACTCTGTCAGATTCTCATTATAAAAATTAACACTGAATTTTGACCCATATTATCCCCAACAAATTAAGTGACCAATATCTTAGGTATCCATACCAGTGCCTGTCCATGGGGTTCAATACTGAGAGTTCAGGAATGAACCACGCGACCACAAATACCTGAACTGTTCTAATTTTAAAGGCAGGTGTCATGAAGAATAAATTAACATGTAAATTGACACCTGAACGATGCTTTGGTACCTGGATGATGCCAAAACTTCTCATTTGTCACCTCACGTAAAAGGCGTTCCACTGAAGTATCTTGGTACTGGGTGTTTAAAATAGGTACCTTCTTGGAGGGTAATTTTTTAGCTGCCAGTTTAGATCCAGTAAAACTCTGCCCGCTTATAGATGGCTTCCTACCAGGGATTAATGAACTTTTAACAATCCTTGTATCAGTGGATGACTTCCATGAACCATGTCTAGAAACTGAAGCTATTTGTCCCTCGGAGATAAGATCTGTCGAACTATTCGAGCTCCTAGAGAGTCCTAAAGGCACAGAATTATTTTCTCCGTTAGCTTCATTTTTTAAGTCATTTGACTCAATCAGACTGTTTCCTCCATCACTTGATACATCAAACTGTTTTGTGTCCCTGTTTATAGGCTGAAATTGTTTATCCTCCTGTTCAGAAGATGGCATTGTGGCACGACCTTCTTTTATTGTCCGAGTTATTGTTGGTGCAGGAATATGCCTTCTAGGAGTTGGAGTTTTTAAAGCACCAACTTGCTTAACATCTTCCAGATTGAGGAACATGGTTTGTCTGCTGCGCTTCTTTCCTAGCATCACTTCCTTTTGTTGATCAAGCTTAGGACGCTTTCCATGATTATTTGCAAACCTCAAGGCATGATTTGCCTCAACTCCTTTAATTTCTCTTTGTTTTGCCTCTAGAACAGAACCTTCCTGAGCATCCATATGTACATTGCTTCTTTTGTTATTTGTTTCATGATCCAATCCAACTGAAGAAATGATATTTTCATTCTTAGCATCATGAGAATTAAGAGACATGTTTCCCTCACCCACCAGTTCGTTACTCCCATTTATCTCAGACATGCCTTTCTCCTGATAATGTTTACAACCACCAATACTTGATTCCTCAGGGGTAAAAAAATTTCTGTCAGTACCAACAGCACCCTCTGCATCGGACCATTCCCCCTCTTCCTTTTCAGCTTGTGCTTCTGCAGAACCTGATTGCAGGTTTAGAACAGCATTCACATCCTGTCCATTACTTGGTTTGGGCAACGGTGCAAAATTGTAGGTTGTGTTCTCAGACCTCCTTTCTTCAACAGAGTGATTGCTGCCTTTCTCAATCTGATGCCGGACAAAAGGTTGAAAACCAGATACAGAAGATGCATGGGAGAAGGCATGGTTATTTACTATCCCTTGGAAAGTAGCTGAGACAGAAAACAAGTCAGATGTAGCAGTACTTGAAGAAGGAACAGCCCTTTGAGGCTGGAAGAAGAAAACAGCATCATTATTCACGTCTTCATCATCGGTAGGGGGTTCATTAAGATCAAATAAAAGTCTTCCTTTGGAGCCCATTTCACATCAGAAGCACACAAGCAAATAGATATATCCACCAATTCTGGCGCTAATTATTATGTGATAAGCTTTAGAAGAAAATGGATATAAAATGCCAATCACAGAGACAATCGGCATAAATCTTCAGATCCCAGCTATGTTGGAACTAGAACTACAGGAAAGTTCTGCATTGAAATTGGGAAACACATATAAGAACCAAAAATATAATCATACTTATTACATACTATCCCTCAAGGGGTATCAACTGCCAAACAGCATCGGAAGATATAAAGTATGATTGTTCTTCAAAACACAATCAATCATAAAATGAAGGTTCTGCCCATAAAATAGAACAAGTGTTAACACCGTACAAAAGAAACATAAACATATTAACTTTAGAGCCTTGGTAATTGATTAAGAGAACGGTCAATCGACATAAATAAATATTAAAATTAGCTCCAGTATGTCTTCTCAAAATATTGCAATCTATTAAACCATTGAAGGAAAAAACATGTACAAGGCTCTGTCTCCATGAAAAACGAGTAGCTGTCCTTGGCCATCACGCTAATAAAAAAGGACTCTATTTGTTACTACTCAATAACTCTAACAATTTCATGTATCAAAAAAATTTAGTAATTTCGGGAAGATAAAATTTTAATTGCTACTTATGTTCTTTTGATGTTTAAGATTTCGATTTAAGTTCCAGAACTTGATATTGCCATCTGTCATGAAGATAATCATTCAGAAGGGGAAAAATCAGATTCCATCGAGGCATCTATTGGAAAGTGATATGCCAAATCGACACACCAGACAGCAACACAAGTGAATCCGAGTACCTAAATTACGTAGTCAGAAGTGACAACTGCAACCCCAGTCAACAACCCAGCCACAGACAATTAGCTCACTCGGGGTCGCAAACCCATTTCTTTCTTTGGACAAGGCAATACGCAAAGTAACAGAGCAACGAAAAATAGAAAGCTAATCAGTTATTTCACCTTTACTATAAAATCAAAACTTTTAATCCCTAGCACACAAAGGCCGTGCTGGCAAACCCTAATCCCCCCGCCCCATAATCAGATTAAATCACAAAACAACACAAACCATAAACCACCAACTTCCAAAAGAATCGTCGTCTCCCCAAATACCATAACTCGAAGGAAAACATCCTCGGGTTACAATAATTTGATACACGTCTTAATCGGCAATAGCGTTAATAAATAATTAACTCCAAATCACTCAATAGAACAACATTAGACGTATAATCCAGAAATCCGGGTCGGATCGAAACAAGTCCCAGCAAAAGATCAGCCAATCTCAATAGTCAAATGCATCACACAACAGATTTTCTTTCGATCTAATTCCACAGTAAACTGTTACCAATTAACGCTCCTCCCAATCCAAACCAATTAATTAAATAAAAATTTCCGCCATGAGAAGAGGAGAGAGAGTTTTACCTGAAAAGGGATACCGAATCTGGAGAGAGAAACAGTTTTTGAGGCAAAAACAAAATAGAAATTATAAAAATTAATTGCGATTTGGTATTATTCTGTATCTATAGGCGAATCGATAGAGACAGCTTAGAGGGCAAAAAGGGTAAGAGAGAGAGGCGAGAACTTGCACACAGCAGAAAGGTTTCGAGGGGTATTTATAGGCGACGGGGATGATGAGGGACAGTCACCGGGTAAGGGAATGTCCGGTTGACACTGGTTAATGTTAACCGGAAGGGGTGCTTTGGTAATTTCATGGTCGAAGATGGAGGTTACAGATGGTATTTCGCCTACTGAGAATTGTGTCAATCTAGTTAGAGAAAAAAAAATTGTGTGAGACGGTCTCATAAGTCGTATTTTGTGAGATGGATCTCTTATTTGGATCATCCATGAAAAAGTATTACATTTTATACTAAGAGTATTACTTTTTGTTGTGAATATCGATAGATTTGACCCGTATCACAGATCAAGATTCGTGAGATCGTCTCACAAGAGACCTACTCTTAGTTAGATCATTTAACATTGACTTTGTTGAATTTTCTTTTGGATGACATATAAATCATTCTTTTTATTTATTTTATATTAAATTAATTCTACGTGGTTTTCATGTATTTTATTATAAAAGAGATATATAAAAATAATATATTTTTTAAAAAAAATTATTCGTCGATTATTTAGAAAATACTTAAGATATGTTTGCATTATGGCATATTTATTTATTGATTTATTTAGATTGGATAAAATAATGAGTTAACTCATTTAAAAAGTTGAGTTTAAGATTAAATTATTTATTGATATATATAATTGGTATAGATTACCTTATTTAAATTTAAAAAAACGATTTATTTCCTTGATTATATTATCAAAAGTAATAATTCATAGCAATTAGTTTGAAATTATAACAAGGAAAGAACAAAACAAAAAAAAAATTATATCGGTACATAAAAACATATCCATATGTTTATCCAATTTATCCTTAAATGTAAAATAACTTCTGAATGCATCGAATAGGTAATCAACATAAAAAAAAATATACACAAAAACTTTTGTGAAACGTCATTTTTGTGAGACATTTTTTATTTGAGTCATCCATTAAAAAATTAATTTTAATGTCAAATATATTATTTATTATTATAAATATGAACAAATATATGTGATATCGTCTCATAAAAAATCTATTAAAAAATATATGCTGCGAACATCTTTTCGGTCAAAAATTTGAATATAATCTAATAATTTCGTGATCGAATAAGCATAGCCTATAATTTGAAATAATGGTATTTTTTTTTTGGAAAATTGGGAGATTAAAAATTACAATGAAACATTATCATAAACAATCACGTATATACCTAAAACACGTGTCTTGATTAATTGGAATTTGAAATATACAAAATCTAGTTGTTTTAACTGTCGGCTCACTACCGAACATATAGTTCCGTAGACAGGGTGAAATATACTAGCTTTTTTTTTTTAACAGTATCACGAATTTATATATATAAGATAAAATAGGTAGACTCGACTCATATATGTAATTAAAAATAATATTTTTAATATTATAAAAAGTAATACTTTTTATGTCTCATAAATACGACCCGTGAGATCGTCTCACACAAGTTTTTGCCTATGTGAAATGGTCTCATATAAGTTTTTGTGTGCGAAATAACAATTAAAAAAGTGCATACACACCAACGACTACATTGCACAATTAGATAAATTTGTTTTTGATTACTTATGATATTGATGTTTATTATTAATTTTACATTATGGACAATTGTAATTTTAGTCATATATTTTTGTTTCTTTACGATTTTGGTTTAATCTTTTATATTTCAATTTTGACATTTTTTAGTCTTTTTTCATCGTAAGTATTGATATTACACAACAAACATTAGCATAATTTCGAAGCCACGTGTTAGCCTCGTAGGTGTCACATCCGAGTCATTTCGGAAAAATGATCAAAATTGAAAAATAATATAGATATCAGGTCACATCACGACATAAATTTGACAGCTTAGAGTAATAAAATGATATTAAAACAAAATATATGGAACTAAAATTACATTATTATTTTACATTTTTTTAACCTAAACTACTAAAAACAAAACCTATATTTTTACTGTTTGCTGGCCAACAGTTACTCTGGTTTCATTTGATCTTTACATAATAATATAATGAAAATGCTGAACAATTTGAATAATTAGATGAAGAAAAAAAAAGATGACCAAATTATATACGTTTTTATTTCATCCTTTTCAAGAATTGATCAATTTTATTAAGAGTAGGTCTCTTGTGAGACGATCTCACGAATCTTTATCTGTGAAACGAGTCAACCCTACCGATATCCATAATAAAAAGTAATACTCTTGGCATAAAAAATAATATTTTTTCATGGATGACCCAAATAAGAGATCTTTCTCACAAAATACGACATGTGAGACCGTCTCACACAATTTTTTATCTTTTATATTAATGTTTGTTTATTCATCGTTTAGAATTGGATGGATCATATTTGTTATCGAATAATAAATAATTTAATTCGAAAGTAATATTTTTCGAAGGCTTGTTTTCTATAATGAATTGGTCTAAAATCTTTATAATTTGATTAATTGTTGTTCCAACAGTTATTTGAATGCTCCAATTGATGCAGCTTCCTCCGTCTGGTTTGATATATCTTATGATCATATGGCAATTAGATTTCAGTTTTCAAGGTCTTTTATTGTTTGGAGGAGTAGAGGGTCTTACAATGTCTATTAGATGGTACAAAAAATTAAGTTGTCACCTTTCATTTATGTCACTTCTCTATATGATCATATTTATTCGTGAAATATAATTAAGTTGGGTTTTTAATTTTTTACTATTTTACAGAAATCAAACATATTCCCAAAAAAAAAATTAAATACCAAATGGAATATTGACACGCGGGTGAGAAAAATCTCGGTTTAACTGAAATAAATTACTCGACCTATCGGTCAATCGGTTTTCTTTTTTCTTTTTACAAAGGTGTGTGTGTGTGTATATATAGTTTTGATATGCTGCACACCTACCGTGCACACCTATGTGAGCACCGATGATATGTCACTCACCCATTANTATAGATCGATTGTTGACCCCTCTATTTCTTGAACAAAACATGAGGTGTGTTTTTATTAATTGTTAATTGGCAATCTTTCTGTAATCATCAATTTATTTATTATTAAAATCCATCTCTAACGGGTCTTTTTTTGGTCACGTATGGAAAATGCATAGATATTTCTTATTCATCATATTTTGACTATCCAGATAATCACAAAAACTCTTAAGAGACAGTCTCACGAATCAATTTCGTGAATCTAATAGTTTATTTGGGTCATCCATAAAAAAATATTACTTTTTATGATAAGGGTATTACTTTTTATTGTGAATATCGATAGAATTGACTCGTCTTACATATAAAAATTCGTGAGATCGTCTCACAAGAGACTTACTCCCAGATAATTTAACGACTAGTCAAACCAGTTTGTGAATTCATAATTTGGTAAGTGAAATGGTACTTATATGGACAAAAGTATATTTAAAGGTTGAGATTTATTAATACATGCGAGTTTTATTATTTTGTCAGTAGAGCACACAAATATTGATAAATATTCACTTTTGAATAAATCATCGAGATAATATCAGTAAAATAACATGAAAGTTTCCGATAATTCAATAATTCAATTAAATTTAATTTGTACTACAAATTGAGAAGCTAATGGAGTCAACTTGCGGAATATCAAAGGTCTCTTTATTGATATAATTAAATTACACCAATATATAATTATGATTATTATTACTTTTATAAAGTAAAATTTCACAGTATAATATTACCTTTAATTTATATAAATCAAGCATATCGCCAAAAAAAAGCTGATTAAAATAAAAATTAAAAATAATGATATGTGCTAATGCGTGCAAATATGCACTAATAATCTATTAATTAATAGTGTAAGCCGATTAAATCAAGCAAAATAAGCTAATTTTGTTGTATTATTGGTTACACTTTTCGTTTTTATGAAAAATTACGATAATAGTGGGTATTTTGTAGACACATAGGCCTGACAAAGTACTTGTATTTGTCAGTTAACTGGACTCCGATATTAATTTGAAATGATGTCTATCTCGAGTTTATTTCAAATCGATCATAATAATCATGATATCTATATAAGTTAATGAATATATGAATTTGAAATCAATCCAATATAATTTTATTCAAACAATCAAATGAATTTGAAATTCATAACTTCAAATCTTTACGTCCAAACGCAATCAAAGGGTTTTAAAATATTTTTATTGTTGTTGATATTTTTGGTTTTTCTAAAACCATAATGTTGAATTAAAAGTAGTCGAATGATTGACAACAAGATGTGCTTGCTCCTTTGATTTCTAGACTTCTCGTGCCGTGAAAGACCTTAGCTGACCTCACTTCTTCCACGTGCAATCTGTCTTTGTGAGAAAATATTTATTGTTATTTTTTTGCCTAAGATTCTAAAAGTTTTTTCGAATATAATATTATTTTTTATATTACCGAACCCTCTGTTTTTTTTTTTTTTTAAATAATTTCAACTTTTTGCAATATTAAGAAGAGTTGTGGTCGACAGTTAGTTAAAGGATCAAAGAATTGGTTTTCAAAATTATATCTACATTTTTTAATGATTCAAGAACTCACGGTGAACTCTACGATGCGCACTAAATAAATTCTTGTGTTAACGCAATAACTTGTAAACCACGTCAAACAAGTAGAAATTATCGGGCAAGTCTTGTGTTATATGTTTGTGTGATAAGATGTTGGTAAGAGGAATCGAACTCCTGATTATTGACTAAACATTCAGTTATTTTACCAACTCAGACACCGATACGGAGACATTTGATATCCAACATTTGATATGAGAAATCAGAGAGAAAGGGGAGAAAGATGGAGCAAATTCTCGAAGAAAGATTCTACGTCCCCTAAATTTCATTTTCACTAGTTATATACACTCTTACTCTTAGTCACTACCGATGTCTAACTTATAGTATATTTGACATCAAGATCCAAATTTAGAACGATAAATCAGATTGAACAAAACATTTTTCAAGTGGAAGCCCATTAATATTTCGTAATTAGTCCATCCAAAATGAAAAGTCTAATTCCTATTATTTGCTGAAATGACTGAAATAATAAAATTAGGCCTTGAAAAGGACAACCAGACCAGATCAACCCCATTAACATACAACCTATCATGTCCATATTAAACTGGAAATATGGATATAATAAATTTTAAATTGCATTGTCTTATTTAGTGTCATTGTAATTTTTATTTATTTATTATTATATCGGACAAATACAGCAGTATCGTATTAAAATAGTGCAATGAGTTAAATGTTTGTCCGAAAACGATATCAGGACGACATGACAAGTTACAAGTCTATAATTTGCATAGTTCGTAGTCCGAAATTTGAAAAATCCTACTTTTCCTGGGTAGTTATAGTGGAAAGAAATACAATACATGATTTTGAAGCAGAAATCACTTCAATTCGGAACCAGAAATAACCAAATTTAAAAAAGTTCAATGAGTTAAATTCTTCTTTCGTCGTGATATTTCTTTCGAACATCTACTTTATTTAATTAATATTTTTAAAATAACATTAATATTAATTTTTTTAAAATTAATAAAATTATTTATTAAAAAGTAAGATTATTTTAAAAATTAGAATAATGATTTAAATAATGTAAAATATATTTAAAACACATTTATTTAACATGAAATTTTTTTTAATATTATTGAGTGGACTGTGAGACCCATAAGTAATGAGCTTTAATGTTGAAAAGAAGGTGAGTAAAAGAGATATGCTGTTATAATGAGTATTTGTCAGTGGACCTCACGATTTTTGATGAGTTGGTGAGTGTTATAACAAGTTGGAAGTATATAATTTGTATAGTTCGCAGTCCGAAATTTGAAAAATCTTCCTTTTCTTGGGTAGTTATAGTGGAAACAAATACAATACATGATTTTGAAGCATAAATCACTTCCATTCGGAACAAGAAACAACCAAATTTAGAGCATGAATGCTAAAACGTACAATTAAATTTGACAAGTTTTTTTTTTTTTGGTCAAATTACAATGTTAACTAGGTATTCTTTATCTTCTACAACCAAGTATCTATACCCTTCTTCAATCACCATCAAACCATCCTCATCCACGGTACTAAGATGCTCGCATGGATTCAATACGAATTCGATTACACGCCTTTCCCCGGAGTTCAAGCTCACACTCTCGAATCCGACCAACTGTCTCACCGGGCCTCTATCACCTGGTGATATTTTGTGTTTCATGAATAGCAGAACCGGATGCTTTCCTGTCATGTCTCCAGTGTTTTCAACTCCAACAAGGGCTGAGAACTTCAATTTGTCACAAATGTTGGTGGATATATCGGAAACCGACAGGTAGCTAGTCTTGTTTGAGGTTTCTTGGGTTGCTCGCGTAGTTGATATCAACTGATGATTCAAATGGATGGTGTTTGGTGTAGCAGGCATGAAGTTATAGGAATAGGTTGTGTAGCTGAGACCGTACCCGAACTCGAAAACTTTTGGACCCCGGTAGAATCGATATGTCCGTCCTGGATATCCTGAGGATGGATCAGGCCTCATTCTCATGTCTGTCATTGGTACGTTGATGAAATCCTTTGGATACCATGTCACTGGTAATTTCCCTCCTGCATCACATGAATAGGGCATATATAAACAAAAAATCAACTTCAATTTAAATTTGCTTCAGATCATTGCGACTTACCAGGATTATGGTCGCCAAATATGGTTTCTGCCACAGCAACTCCTCCAGCTTCACCAGGATACCCAGCCCACAGTATACTTCCAATCTTCGGGTCGTTTTTCACGAAAGAAACATCTACAGGACCTCCACACACCAGCACCAGAACCACGGGCTTCTTCGAGACCCTAGCAACTTCCCTAATAACACTCTCTTGCTGCCCTGGAAGCGTCAACTCCACGCGATCACGATCCTCTGTTTCTTGACTCTGATCCAATCCCATCACCAAAACCACGAAATCTGCATTTTTCGCCACATTAGCAACAACATTCACATCAGCAAAACCACAATTCACGTCATCACAACCCTTGTGGTACACGGTATGTGGCACATATTCTTGAAGTGCCTTGAGAATTTCCAAGGTTTTACATGGAGGGCCATCATAATTTCCACGAAGCACATATCCTGTATTAGCATTGGGGCCAATCACAGCGAGGGACAATGCTTTGGATCTTGGTAGTGGGAGGAGCTTGGCGTTGTTCTTTAAGAGGACGATGCCATTTCTCGCGGCTTCAAGGGCTAGTTGCTGGTGCTCTTGGGTGCAGACATGAGCTGCTCCAAGGCTTCCGAATAGCTGGTTGTATGGATTTCCATTGAATAATCCGAGCCTCATTCGAACTGAGAATAGATTGTGAAGAGCTCTATCTACTTCATATTCTGCCAACTTCTTTTGTAAGATTGCTGATTTGGTGTAGTTCTTTAAGTATGAACCGCAATTTACATCCATCCCTGCATTGATTTCAAATGTTTGGGAATCGTTTGTAGTAAGTTCAACAAGTTTAGTAGCATTCAATTAAGAGATATTATAACAATAACCCAGATATTCTAAGACATCAAATCAAAGGTCCAAACTCCAAACTAGCTCGTAAACAAATCGAATCAACTCACGAGTTTTTTATTCACAAAGGGATGTACTTAGCCTCATCCTCACAAATTTTTTTAAAATGAAATTTTATTTGTAATTTTTACAAATTCAAAATTATCCGCCTAAACTTCACTTTCCCGGTTTTTGATCAAACTTCTACGTCCACACTCGATTGGCTAACATGTTATTTGCTATATATTCAAAGTTAATGAACTTGATCCAATCTCGAGCATCTATAAATTTCAAGTTCAAATTATTTTTTTTCAATAATTAACGACACACATTTTAAAATTTATAGAATAATGTCATGCTTGTAACATTAGACATGGCAAAGTCATGAGTGTGGGTAACATCATACCAGCTTTGAGTACATCCGCAACTGTGTCTTCCGGTGATCTCGCATAATTCTGAACATCATGAATCATGGCCACAGCGTCACAATCTGATGTGATGTACCTGATACCAATGAGCTGAATTTTTTTAAAAAAAGCCCTTGCAAAACTGAGAATACATGAAACTACTAAACTACTGGATTTGGATCCTCTAGTATGTTGAAAACACAGCATTTGATGCAATGTACTTTTTACACGAGATGATCACATGATCATCTTGTGGACATCACATCATATGAGATAAATTTAAAAAGTTGTCAGATTAAACGAGATGATCATGTGATCATCTCGTGTAAAAAGTGTAAAACACTTGGTGCCGTGTTTTCAACACAGTAGAAGATCCAAATCCTAAACTACCTACCCATGGAAACCCCATTGGCGACGAGCAGTCGTAGTCAATAAGTTGTAGTCAGCACAGTTTGGAACTCCATTGACACGGTTGTATGCACACATTATCCCACTTGCTTTTCCTTGTTGAACACAGCTTTTGAAAGGTGGCTGATATGTATCTGCCAAATCTTGCTTGGTCACCTGTTGTTAGTTCCATCATTTCGGTTTTTAGAATTTGATTTTGATATCTAATTTCATATAAATTTCAATTTCAAATATATCCGCATTTTTAAACTTCGTTTTACGCTTACTACTATGTGTTCATAGCAGCTCATCAAATTTGAGCATTGTCATATACTTAGACTTAACACAAAAACTTGTTTCAAAATATATACATATGTCAATACATTCAACAATACATAGCATGGTCATAAAAAAGAATTTATCCCAAAGCAAACTATAAAAATTAAATATTGGATAAAAAAACCCAAAAACATGGATATGGTTGAAATTTAATATTTTAATATTGAATATTTGAATATTGAATGTTGAATATTTGAATGTTGAAAATTAGGTAAAATTAGGTGTTGAATATTGAAATTCGTGTGTGATGATGAAGGTAATGATGTAATTTATTTTTGGATTATTTGTAAAGATTTTCTATAAATAGATCCCTCATTTGTGAAAAAAATCACAATTGAGTTGAGAGAAAAATATTATAAAATGTGTAGTGTGATAATTTTGAGAGTTTGAGATTTTTACTTTTTACCGTAAATTTTTACTTTTTCACAGCACGTTATCAGCACGAAGCTCTAAAAGTCCTCCATATTTTTCCAAACTCCAAAACAGAAGAAAAAGTAACAAAAGTAATAATATTTATTTTACTGTTTATTTATTTATTGTGAATATACTTAATATATAATATAATGTTATAATAAAATAAATTTTTCAAAAACTTGTTATAAATCATGGGAGGATGTTAAGACGACATCCCACACTCCCGGTAAGAGATACCACAAGTATAAAAGTTTATAAGGTTTTTAAACAAAATATCTTATGACACCTCATTATAATATTGTGATATGATATACATAATTATTTAAAACATTACTAATATTATATACACCATATTATTACCATAAAATTATACAAATACATACATTTATTTTCTTGTACACCAACGGTCATAAACGGTAACAAAACGGCTAGTTTTTGCCTTATAAATATGATCTCACAAACATATTCAATCACTCCAACTTTCTCTTCTTCTTTAAAATTATTCTTCATCAAATTTTTGAAGAAAAAAGAAATGGTTTTCACAAAGTTATTTTTAATTACTTTGGTTATCATACTCACGAGTCTTGTATTTATCGGAGAATATCCTCCTCGTGTGTTTTCTTTATTTTTACGAATGCTTGTACTTGTTGTTTATTAATTACTTTGTATTGCAATATTCATTAACTAATAAAATGCATCATAATTCTTTTTAGTACCACCATGTCAAACTTGGCAAAGCTCGAATTCATTGCTCTTGATATTACGGGAAAGAATTATATGCCATGGACTCTCGATATAGAAATGCATCTTGAGTCATTAGGTCTAAATAAAACCATAAAAGAAAATGACATATGCACATCACAAGAAAAGGCAAGAGCCATGATATTTTTGCGTCGACATCTCGACGAGGGATTAAAATGTGAATATCTGATTGAAAAAGATCTCATGGCTTTGTGAAAGGGATTAAAAGAAAGATTCGAACATATTAGAAAATTTATACTTCCGACCGCTCGGGATGAATAAAATACGTTGAGATTCCAATATTTTAAGAAAGTCATTGATTACAACTCGACGATGTATCGAATAATCTCGCAACTGAAATTTTGTGGGCATGAGATTACTGAATTGGAAATGCTTGAAAAAACATTTTCCACTTTTCACGCATCGAATATAACTCTACAACAACAATATAGAGTGCGTGGATTTTCGAGATATTCTGAACTAATCGTCTGTCTCCTTGTGGCGGAAAAGAATAATGAGCTTTTAATGAGAAATCATCAGGCACGACCCACTGGTTCAACGGCATTTCCTGAAGTAAATGTCGTAAGCAAAAATGAATTTAAACCTGGAAACCAAAATCAAAGTTATAGACAAGATTTTGGTCGAGGACAAAATCGAGGTCGTGGTCGTGGACGTGGACGTGGACGTGGTCGTGGTCGTGGACGCGGCCGTGGTTTTGAAAATAATCGAGATAGTTATTTCTATAATTCATCTCAAAAGAGCGTCCCAAACCATCCACCGAAAAGGCATCAAGAGAATATGAGTGTTAATGAGAATCACTCAAAAAGATTTGAAAGTTCTTGTTTCAGATGTGGTACTCCAGGACATTGGTCCCGTATTTGTCGAGCCCCTGAGCACCTTTGTAAACTTTATAAAGAATCAATAAAGGGGAAAGAAAAGGAGACCAACTTTACTGAACACAGTGAACCTTTGAGTGGTTCAACTCATTTTGATGCTGGAGATTTTCTGATTGATTTCTCAGATAATGATCAATTTGATGGTGGAATAAATATGTAAAATATTTTATTTTTTATGTATTCGTATGATAATGTTTTATAGTGTGTTATATTGTATTGTATTTTATTGTCAATAATTTTATTTCATTGCATATTTTTTTGAAGTTCAAATATGGAAAATGCTACGAACCAAGCTGAAGTTTGCATACCTGATAGTGGTACAACGCACACTATCCTCCGAGATAAAAGATATTTCTTGGAACTAAAACCAACAAAAACAACGGTGAATACAATATCAGGTCCTGTAGACTTGATTAAAGGATGTGGTAAAGCACAATTTTTGTTACCTAATGGTACAAAATTTTTGATCAATGATGCTTTATATTCACCACAATCGAAAAGAAATTTGTTGAGTTTTAATGATATATATTCCCATGGGTATGATACTCAAACAATGAATGAAGGGAATGAGAAATATATGTGTCTTACCACATATAAATCAGGAAAGAAATATGTGATTGAAAAACTACCAATGCTCCCTACTGGATTGCATTATACACATATACGTCCCATTGAATCAAACATGGTAATTGATAATTCTTCAATATTAACCAATTGGCATGATCGATTAGGACATCCTGGTTCAACAATGATGCGAAGAATTATAGAAAATACACATGGTCATCCGTTGAAAGACCAGAAGATCTTTCAGAATAATAAGTTTCAATGTAAAGCATGTTCTCTTGGAAAACTTATTATAAGACCATCACCAGCCAAAATCCAAACTGAATCACCAATGTTTTTTGAACGTATTCAGGGTGATATTTGTGGACCAATTCATCCACCATGTGGACCATTCAGATACTTTATGGTATTGATTGATGCCTCCAGCAGATGGTCACATGTATGTTTATTGTCAACTCGAAATGTTGCATTTGCAAGATTACTTGCTCAAATAATAAAATTGAGGAATCAATTTCCCGATTATACAATCAAGAAAATTAGACTTGATAATGCTGGTGAATTTATTCCCAGACATTCAATGATTATTGTATGTCTATGAGAATCATTGTTGAGCATCCTGTTGCTCATGTACATACACAGAATGGATTGGCTGAATCATTGATTAAACGTCTGCAAATGATTGCTAGACCAATGATTATGAAAACAAAACTTCCTATTTCTATATGGGGACATGCAATTTTACATGCTGCTTCATTAATTTGCATCAGACCAAGTGCATATCATAAATACTCCCCATTGCAGTTTGCATTTGGTAAAGAACCAGACATTTCTCATCTGAGAATTTTTGGATGTATGTTGTATGTGCCTATTGCACCACCGCAACGAAAGAAAATGGGACCTCAAAGAAAGATTGGAATTTATATCGGTTATGATAGTCCATCAATCATTCGATATCTTGAACCTCAGACAGGCGACGTGTTCATAGCACGTTTTGCTGATTGTCATTTTAATGAGGAAATCTTCCCGATATTAGGGGGAGACAAGAAACATACCGAAAAGAAAATTACATTGTATATATCATCATTGTTACATCTGGATCCAAGAACACAACAATGTGAAAAAGATGTACAGCAAATTGTGCACTTGCAAAGAATAGCAAATCAAATACCAGATGCATTTACAGATGCAAAAAAGGTAACTAAATCATATATACATGCATTAAATGCTCCTGCTCGAATTGAAATTCCAAAGAAACAAAATGAACAAAGTCATGATGTCGTAAAACGCCTGAAGCGTGGAAGGCCAGTCGGTTCCAAGGATAAAAATCCTCGAAAAAGAAAATTCATAGAGAAACACAATGATCACAAAATAGAGAATGATGTTCCTGAAGAAACACATGATGATGAAAATGTTCTGTCAGAACCACAAACTGACGAGAATCATGAAATCTCTATAAATTATATTAATACTGGAAAAATATGGAACCGAAAAGATATAGAAGAAATTGATGATATATTTTCTTATAATGTGGCAATCGACATCATAAATGATAATGAAGATCATGAACCAAAATCTTTTGGTGAATGTAAAAATCGGCAGGATTGGATAAAATGGAAAGATGCCATCCAGGTTGAATTGGATTCGCTAAATAAACGTAATGTTTTTGGACCTATAGTCCTTACACCTGAAGGTGTAAAACCTGTTGGATACAAATGGGTTTTTATTCGAAAGCGAAATGAGAAAAATGAAATAGTAAGATATAAAGCTCGACTTGTTGCACAAGGTTTTTCTCAAAGGCCTGGAATTGATTATGAAGAAACGTATTCTCCCGTGATGGATGCAATTACGTTTCGGTATTTGATTAGCTTAGCGGTATCTGAAAATTCAGAAATGCGTCTTATGGATGTTGTTACAGCTTACTTATATGGATCACTTGATAGTAATATATATATGAAAATCCCTGAAGGATTTAAGATGCCTGAAACACAAAGTTCAAAACCCAGAGAATGTTATTCTATGAAATTACAAAGATCATTATATGAGTTAAAGTAATCGGGCCGAATGTGGTATAATTGGCTAAGTGATCACTTGATGAAAAAGGGATATGTAAATAATTCAATATGCCCTTGTGTTTTCATTGAGAAAACAACATCCGGATGCGTAATTATTGCTGTATATGTTGATGATTTAAACATCATTGGAACGAATAATGAAATTCAAGAAGTTGTGTAATACTTGAAGGAAGAATTTGAAATGAAAGATCTTGGAAAAACCAAGTATTGTCTGGGTTTCAAATTGAACAAAAAGAATGTGGAATATTTGTTCACCAGAAAAATTATACAGAAAAGATCCTTAAACATTTTAATATGAATAAATCAAATCCTTTAAGTACTCCAATGGTTGTTAGATCATTAAACATAGAAAAGGATCCATTCCGTCTATGTGAAGATGATGAAGATATTCTTGGTCCAGAAGTACCATATTTAAGTGATATCGGTGCCCTTATGTATCTTACAAATTGTACAAGGCTTGATATATCTTTCGCCGTAAATTTATTGGCAAGATTTAGCACATATCCAATGTAATATCCAAGCCTGGTGAACGGTACAGTTTAAGATTTCGTATGTTTATGAATTATTTGGTTAAGATTAAGTTTGATTTAGATGTTAAGAGTTGTGATTATAGGTCATAGTATTGTTGGTTATTATTGTTTTGTGGTATTGTTGATATTAGTTGATGGGTAGTTGTGTTGTATCAGCGTTGCGATTCGATTTTTGTTGCATAGAGTTGTTTTGGCCGAGAGCAGACCGCACCCGCGGTGATTTGTGCAGCGCACCCGCGGTCTTTATTGCATAATTTGTGGAATTGCCGAAGAGACACCGCACCCGCGGTGGGATAGGTACCGCACCCGCGGTCGTCGATTTCAGAAATTTGGTTGAGGTGCCGAAGGCACACCGCACCCGCGGTGCATGAACAGTATAAGTGTGTTTCGAGATTTTAAGTGTTTAAATGGATGAGTTGGTCTCATTTTTCTCATTCTTTTCCCTCATTCTCGATTCTTCAGTTCTTGGGAGACTAGGGTTTCTTCATTTCTTTTCTTTGATTCAAGCTACTTGTTGGATTATTGAGGTGTGATCAAGGTTCTTGTGGGTTCAAAGAGCTAAGGTAAGCTTGTGGTATGGTTTATTCTTGGTTTTGGTGTTGGGAGAAATCATGGGTTTGTTGATGGTGTTGGTTTTATGAATTTAATGGTATGAGTTTGTGATTATTGGGTTATTGATGGTGCAAATTATGGTTTATTGTTGTAGGTTGTGTACCAAGGGTATAGATTCAAGGTTCCAAGTGTAGTAAGTGGAATTCATTTCCTTGTGCTCACATGATAATATATGTATTGTGTTTCAATGGTTTTAAAGTGTTATTCCCTTCCATTTGATTCATGCTATGTATTAATACACCTTGTTGTATATTAGAAACATTCTTATGTCTCAATTATGTTAAAGGGAATACAAAAGAAAATAGAGTCTTCAAAGTGTTTGTTTTAATGCCAAAGAGAGAATTCAAATGTTTTATTGGATTGATAGATACATAGTCAGAGATTGCATGCAATAAGTTGATCAACGACCATAGGCTTATATCCCTCAGAGTTATCGATTCATATCGATGGGATAGAGGCACAGAGACAGAGATACTATATAGATATCAATCCAACAGAGAAAAGAGAAATACCATCGTTATTGTTATTCATTCTATGATATTCATGTTTCAGAGTTGATGGTATTTAATGTTTTCAAAGCCACGTTTTACAGAGTATGGTATATGTACATTGCTATGTAAGAGTTCCACTTGCTGAGTTTTATACTCATTTCAGTTATTCATGTGATGCAGATAAGAGTGACGGGCCGGGACGTTGATTGGAGCCGGGGTCATATGCATAAGAGAGGGAAGGAAGAAGACTATTTTGCAAGTATTTTGACATGATCACAAAAATGATGTTTTGTATTTTGTTGC
>NC_133321.1:14193869-14198795 GCF_012295235.1 Primulina huaijiensis
TACGACAATATTCAGAAAGCATATATATAATATTGGGATGCGCAATCTACGAAATCTGTGAAGAATTGTTCGTGTCAACATGAGGGGGAGTTTACGTGACTGCACTCTTTTTCCCTTACTATGGTTTTTATCCCAATGGGTTTTTCCTAGTAAGGTTTTTATCGAGGCAGTATAAAAACACATAATGAAGACAATCATTATGATTATAATCACAAGGGGGAGTGTTCAAATTTAATATTTTAATATTGAATATTGAATGTTGAAAATTAGGTAAAATTAGGTGTTGAATATTGAAATTTGTGTGTGATGATGAAGGTAATGATGTAATTTATTTTTGGATTATTTGTAAAGATTTTCTATAAATAAATCTCTCATTTGTGAAGAAAATCATAATTGAGTTGAGAGAAAAATATTATAAAGTGTGTAGTGAGATAATTTTGAGAGTTTGAGATTTTTACTTTTTACCGTAAATTTTTACTTTTTCACAAGAGATATAATTTAAGATCTGGATCAATTAAATTGTGGGCACCCATCCAATAATTTAAAGGTTATGAATTGAATGTTCTTTGGCTTGTTTTCAACTCACACACGTGATTTTTCTTGGATGACACCTACATCTTCAACCAACGGGGCCACAAAATGAAAGGTGACAATGGTTGAAGCGATAATAACAAGAACAATTTAGTTATAATTCGAAAAAATTTCAATATATATATAATTCGAATCAAGTCTAGAAAAATTTACGGTTGTTTTTTGTTTTAATAATCCAAGTGAATCAAATGCTTAGTTGCAATTTTTTATATTTATTATTTATATTCATTAACTATTGAAAATGGACAAAATTGTATTTATATTCTCATCTTAAATAATTAATCAAACCAAAATATATATACATTACATATCAAATTAAGCTTTATATTTATAATTTATAATTTAAAAAAAGGATGAAGGTGGTCATCCTCTGCTGTTCTCATGTGATTTTGTGACAGAAATTTACAGTGCATTGAAACTAGTATAGATTATTAATCTAAATTTATTTTTCTGAAACATATATTTATTTACAATATATATAATATAATATTTTCGCCCATCATGTACTGAATTCTTACATTTATTCTGTGGGTGTGTGTGGTTTTCGAAAAGATCTAAGTTCGACGAGTGAATAGTAATAAACCGTGATTCATGGGCGATTCCATATTTTAGTAATTATTATTATTAAAGTGCCACTTTTAGTGCAACGAGTCAAGCACGCTTCCAACCAAAAGCATTAGAATAAAGTGCATATTGCAAGAAAAAAATGCAAAGCTCCAAATCCGGTTGAAGAAACAAACAAAAAAGAACATGGAAACACTCGATATCAAATGTATTTTTAATACAAAAACTCTTCTTATACGTTTTTATGAATTAGTTTTATGAGACAGATTTTATATTTGGATCATAAAAGAGAAAGACTACAATTTTTTTTATATTAGTAGTAAATATATAGTTCAGTATATATCTAGTATTTTGATTTTGATTTTGATTTTATTTTATTTTATTTTATTTTATTTTATTTTATCAATACACTCTGTATTCATTAAATACATTGTTTTGTCACATTTAACTTGAATTTCGTCCGAATATATGGTCATCGAATTTATATCAATCAACCGAAGAAACTGATATAGAGAAATTTGGAAGATCAATTTTAGTTTTATCCAATTAAATAATAGTGATACCAATTTTTTTTTGAATAAGTCTTTTATGAGGCTTTGTATCTTTATTCAAAAATATCGATATTCACACTAAAAATAATATTGTTAACATGAAAAAATCCAAATAAAATATTGGATTCTCAAAATTGATCCGTCATATCGAGTTTTTATGTTTTTTGTTTTGAAAATAGCAAAGAATATTACCAATTCTGTAAGAAGAAATATATTTGACTTACAATTGCATTGAAGCCGAAGCGTTTAATCCCCTTCCAATTATCGAGATCGTAGGCGGTGAAGTGCTTGCAGCAGGCGGAGGCCTGGAGGTGGCCGTTTGGGAGCTTCCCACCTTCGAAAGTGTCGCCCTGAATCCCCCGGACATAGGAAACTGCGTACTGCGCCGCCACCGATGGGTCTTCTCCAGGCGTCTCCTGCCCTCTCCCCCACCTCGGGTCCCTGAATATGTTTATGTTTGGCGCCCAAAATGTCATCCCTTTCGCCTGCCCTTCGTTATATATTGCTCGAGCCTCTTTTCCCACCGCCTGAAAATCCATTTTTCCCATATCCATTCCAACGGACAATTAATTTTGATTTTGATTAATGTTGGTTTTTCCACATAAATGTACTAACGTGAATATTTCATCAAGATATATATATATACATATATATTTTCACCTGACCAATGCGGTACCAGAGATGAGAATCAAACGTTGCGGCGGAGAGGATGACCTGCGGGAAGCTGGTGGCGGAGCTGATTCTGCCATTAAACATTATCCCATTCCCGTAGCCGGAGACTCCGTGCAACGCCTCCGACCACCACTCGTAAGCCGGAATTCCGAGCCTGGGAATGGCGGGAGCCGAGTTAACCAGTTGGGATATCTTCTCGTCCAGCGTCAGCCGCGACACCAGGTCCCGGACTCTTTGATAGATGGGGAGCGTCGTGTGGCAGAACGGGAACGACTCCGTTTGTGGGTTTGAGCTGCCGCACGAAAATGGCGGCTGAGCGGAATTGGTGAAGGGTAGGAAGACTGTTGCTGCGAGGCAGATGATGGTGCAGAGAGTAGCTGCTCCATGGAAGAGAGAGTACATTTTCTCGAAGTTCGGAAGTAAAGAGGAAAGTAAAGCATAAGTAATATATATACACACATAATCGTGAACATTTATTACAATAATGATAATTTTATCATTTTAAATATATTTTATAATTCAAATTATAAATTTAACATTGTATATATAATAGGTTAAATTTGAGACTTAGACCTAACTATGGATAGAATGAGTGATCTAATTATAGACAGTCTAACACATAACAGCGGAACCTGAGCTCTGATAACATGTTAATATTAGAACTCGGACTTAACTCAACCCCAAAAACTAGCTCAAATTAGAGGATTGTCTAAGTCCATATATGTTACTCCCAGGTTATTTATCCAACCGATGTGAGACAACTAACATGATATCAGAGCTCAGGTTCTACCGTTATGTGTTGGAATGTCCATAATTGGGCCATCCATTCTGCCTATAGTTGGGTCATTTGTAAATTTCACGCTCTAGATGTTCATTCATGGGCTTGAGAGGGTGTGTTAATTGTCCAACATCGGTTAGATAAATAACTTGGGAGTTACATATATGGATTTTAACAATCCTTCTCCTTGAGCTAAATTTTAAAGTTGAGTTAACTCTAAATTCCAATATTTAGATAACATTTTCATATATATAAATTAAGTGCTGAATTATAGCATTATTGTTTTTTGTTTTGAAAAAAAAAAAACAATAATTCAAACCAAACACAATGATGTTACGTGAAGCCCGAAAAGCAACCAAAGTTCTTTTGGTGGATATATAGCACGAGAATGAATAGCAAGTAGTGGTGATATTTCCCTACTACTGTTGTGTTTGCGTGACTCAAGTATCCAAATTTCATCTCGTTCGTCCGAGGTGAATCCGGAAACATTCACTATCTGTAGATTTTGGAGGTCATACCTTCTAGAACTGATTTTGTATTCTCAAGTATACTCGTCTTTAGGATAAAATCAATATATTTCTTCGTTTGGCTTCTAGCCATCCTTAACTTGTGCGTAAACAAATCATTATTTTTTCGGATCAAATCCGTGAGATTGGTAGATAAACTAGTCTAGAAGCTCTTTCTTAAGATGAGTTTGGGATTACTTAAAAGGTGTTTCACGGTTAAACCAACAACAGATGAAGCTATATATTTTTTTTAATCTTAATTGATAAGTCAGAGTAAAATGTGAAAACAATTCGAATGTAAGTTAGTACTATAATAAATTATTTATCAAACATTATCCACTTCATATTTTCGGCCTATTACAATTGTTTTCAAACAGTTGCTGATTTTTCTATATTTCTTCATAACCTATAAATTTAAACACTTTTAAAAAACATAATCATTTGTAAACACTGTCTAAGAGACCATGCAAATTCATTATATACATCATTATAAGATAACACTACAATGATATCATGCGAAATAAAAAAAATATTTAAATGTAATTAAATGTACAGATAGCCAAACATGATCACGATTTATTATGAATAATCACAATTTAAGTATGTCTTATTTGATAATAAATGGCATCTTATTTTCCTTTTAGATTTTAGTCGAAGGGAAATGCAAAAAATGACCAAAACTTTGAGGAGGATATTTGTTACGTTGATTTCTTTTTCCTTTTTTCTTTCCTTCAATGAAATCACTACGTACTAAAACGAGTATAAATTGGTGAAATTTTTTGAAACAAAAGAATCAAAAGTAATATTCGTTCGAGTTCAACCAACAACGAGAATATTATCCTCCGTGTAGATCAAATGATCGTCATTATCCGACACCTATTGTAGCATGTCAACGCAAATTGATTAAACGTAAAAACTTTTGGGACGGATATCCTAATTGAGACATCTATGAAAAAATATAAATTTTTATGTCGAAATTATTACTTATTATTATAAATATAAGTTTTATTGATCCGTAAAACTATCTCACAAAAAAACTTACTATTGATTAAATGGTTATTGAGATTGAAGTATACTCGTCTTTAAGATAAAATCAATATGTTTCTTTGTTTGGCTTCTAGCCATCCTTAACTTGTGCGTAAACAAATCATTATTTTTTCGGATCAAATCCGTGAGATTAGTAGATAAACTAGTCTAGAAGCTCTTTGTTAAGATGAGTTTGGGATTGGTGTTTCATGATTAAACCAACAACAGATGAATATAT
>NC_133321.1:14199130-14221894 GCF_012295235.1 Primulina huaijiensis
TTTAAATCCTCGCAGAGAACTCAAAGTGAGTAGTATGGTATATGATTCGAAATCAGTCTTAGAACAACTGGCTTGCTCTAGCTCTAATTTAATCTTTTTTACTGTTTGAGCCATTTTGTTTTCCTTTCCAAATATAAAATTTATACAGAAAGTTTTGATTTTCTTTTAATGAAAGGTAGAAGTGCTTGTTCTTCGTCACCTCATACATGATCCACTGGAATGTTGACAATTTACATCATTATTTTTTAGTCTTTTCAATGTTAGTTTATCAATCTATTCAACTAAAATATAATATTCTTTAATGTTGTGTTTGGATTTACGTATTTTCCATCAATTGATTTCAAATGTATTTTTGATGTTTTTAGAAGTAAAGTAATAAACTTCAAATCTACGAATTACATCTTTATATAGTATTTCATGTTTTTTTAGGTCATCTCCAACTCAAAACTATATTTTAAATTAGTACAGTTTCTTCACCAAATACAATATTCATCTACAACTCATCTACTTCAAATCTTACTCAAAAAAAGAATATTCTCGGATTATTCTTTTTTATTTGATTTATTTAATTTTTTCCTTATTAGTTATTAAATGTGTATTTTTTAAATTTAGCGATATAATTATAATTACATTTTATATTTGATATAATTAATATTATATTATTAATAATTGTGATAATATTATTTTAAAATCTATTTATAAATTTTTATAATTAAATATTTCAAATTTTATGATTAAATATCTAATTATTAAAATAATATAATAATATCATATTATTATATAAATAATATTTATAATTTTTAATATAAATGTTTATAAATAAAAATAACAAAAAAATTTAAAAAAAAAGCTCCCCTCTGCGCCGCTGCGTTATTTTGCGAAATAGCGCAGATCGGTTAGAAAAGAACCCCTGCCATTTTAGTGCAGGGGTTGGAGATGTCCTTATGATGGATTTCAAGTTCACCCATATATTCAGTAACGATGTCATTTGAAATTTATTTTATTTTATATTATTAATAGATAAATAGGTAAAATGTGGATTTAAGATTTAATATATTGTTTTATTATAAACAATAAAACTATAATCAAAATACATGGATTTCAAATTTATCTATCAAGTAATATATACAGGGTGTTATAAACTGTACTACACTTTGTTTAAACAAGTACTGTTTGTACGAATTTATAAAAAATCAAATGCATCTAACATTATATATAAACAAAATAAATTAAAATAAATCATATGCAAAACATTCGATTTATCTATTTTTTCTTTGGAAAAGAATATCTTAAGTGCGATAAAAGATTAAAACAATTTAGTATTGATTTTTTTTTAAAAAAAAAAGATGTGTTATTTTGCCGTGATTTATTATATTTTATTTATATATAATCTTTGATGCATTTAATTTTTTATAATTCATGCAAATGTGTTAGGTGATGATGCTGAACCTTCCTCTTAGGCTGGCCACCTGCAACTTTCTGCCAATAACAATAATCAAATATAATATGATATGTTAGATTAAAAAACGGGGCTCAGATAAACTGATTTTGACCTCTCCAAATACGCCGTAAACCAAGGTGAAGACCACAAAAGGTTTCCCAACGCTATCACTGGTTAATGTTCTCACGGCCAGCGGGTTGCACACACACACAGAGAGTTCGTCCCCTTGCTGTCAGGAGAACAAACGAGAGTGAAAGGAACACAAAACAGAGAGAACACCAAAGACACTCAGTCACCGAAGGAAGACGCACACGAAGCAAAGTCTCACGTTCTCCCTTCTCTCTTAATCGGCTGCTCACTCTCTTGGGGGAGAAGAAATGCTAGGCGGCTGCTGTTCAAAGAATAGAAGAGCCTTATTTAAGCTATATAGCCCAGACGTAAATAAGGAAGGAAGCGTAATGGTTAAGGTAATGGGCTGGAGAAAATATTGGGCCAAACCCAACATTTCTCAACCTTTTGGCCCAACACCGGTTCAACTGGTCAGGATAGTCACCTACAGCCATCATCATTGCCCCACTTGCAGAAGACACAAAGTTAGTACAAGTACCAATATGTAGCAAACACTAAGTAAGCTACACTACAGAACAGAAACTGAACACATCAATCAGAAGTATCAAATTTTAAAATTTTTAGACAAGATATAAAATTTTCAGTTGATAAACACTTAGTTCCCATGTCAGCAGGATTAAATTGAGAAGGGATTTTTTCAAGATAGACTATGCCTTTTGCAACCACATCACGGATGTAGTGGAATCTAACATCAATATGTTTAGTTCTATAATGAAAAACAGGATTCTTACACAGTTGTATACCAGACTGGCTATCAGAAAATACTACAACATCACCTTCAAGAAAACCAATTTCAGAAATAAGACCTTTCAACCAAATAGCTTCTTTTAAAGCTTCAGTGACAGCAACATACTCAGATTCGGTGGTTGAAAGAGCAACAATGTGTTGTAATTGAGATTTCCAGCTAATACAAGCACCACACAATGTAAACACATAAGAAGTTGTTGATTTTCTATTGTCCCTATCATTTGCATAATTAGAATCCACATATCCGACCAATTTAACACCAACATCAGATTTTGAAATTTTTAAACCATGCCTCACAGAACCATTCAGATATCTCAAAAGCCATTTGACAGCTTGCCAATGGTAAACACCAGGATTAGATATATACCGACTCAAACAACTCACAGAATATGCAATATCAGGCCTCGTGCTAACCATTAAATACATGACAGAACCTATAGCATTTGAATATGGCACATTTTTCATGTTTTTAACATCAAAATCAGTTTTAGGGGATTGCTCTTTACTTAGAACAAAATGACCAGCTAAAGGTACATTGATTGGTTTTGCATTTGACATGGAAAATTTACTCAAAATTTTCTTAACATATGTATCCTGATTCAACAAAATGACAGAACGTTTTCTATCCCTATAAATGTTCATGCCAAGAATACGTTTAGCATTTCCTAAGAATTTCATATCAAATTTAGCACTCAAACAATTTTTGACATGATCAATAGTTTTCACACAAGAACTAATCAATAGAATATCATCCACATAGATAAGCAAGAAAACAGGAACTTTAGCATTGTGTTTGAAATACAAGCAATAATCATAATTACTTCTAGTAAAATCCATAGAGATCATGCATTCATCAAACTTTTTGTTCCATTGCCTAAGAGATTGCTTCAATCCATACAAAGATTTCTTTAGCAAACAAACATGATCAGGATACTTAGAATCAACAAAACCATCAGGTTACCTCATAAAAATTTTTTCATCAAGTTCACCATGTAAAAAAGCAGTTTTAACATCTAATTATTTCAACTCCCAATCAAACTGAGCAACAAGGGCAAGCATAATTATCACAGTAGTAAACTTTACAACAGGAGCAAATATTTCAGTATAGTCTATCTCTTCCTTCTGAGTAAAGCCCTTAGCCACTAACATAGCTTTAAATCTGACAGATTCACATTCATTCTTGACCTTAAATAACCACTTACAGTCCACAACAGAACAATTTTCAGGTTTAGGTACAAGGATCCAAGTGTTGTTAACATGCAGCGAATTAATTTCTTCATTCATCGCATTTATCCATTGCACAGAGTTTTCAGATTTTAAAGCTCCTTTATATGACTTTGGTTCAACATTATCAATTGACTCAAACACACTAAATGCATGAGAAGTCATATGAAAATCATCAAAATGTTGTGGTTGCCTAATATTTCTTTTAGGTCTATCCCTAGCCAATTGATAATCATTCAAATTACTAAGATCAGTTTCATGCATATTTTCAACAATTTCTTCATGCACATCAGCATCAACATGATTATCAAAAACAGTTTCAGTCAGATTTTCAGGTAAATCTTTCACATCAGGAACATTCTGCACATTTTCAGGATCATGACTTGGACCAAGTAAATGCTCCACCCTGTTTGGAGTAGTGGCTGGTTCAGGAATAGATAAAGGAACAGATAAACAGGGAAATTCGAACTCATTGAAAACAACATCCCTACTGATTAACACTTTAAAACCAGGTTGGTCCCTTAACCACAATCTATAACCCTTAACCCCATCAGGATAGCCAAGAAAAACACATTTCACAGACCTAGGTTCAAGTTTGTCATTTTTCTGATGCACAAAAGCAGAACAACCAAAAACTTTCAAGTTTGAAAAATTAATTTGCGTATCAGACCACACAGATTCTGGACACTTACCATTCAAAGGCACAGAAGGAGACCTATTTATCAAATAAGCAGCAGTGCAAACAGCTTCGCCCCAAAACTTTTTTGAAAGACCAGAACTTGCAAGCATACACCTCACCCTTTCAAGTAAAGTTCTATTCATACGTTCAGCGACGCCATTTTGCTGAGGCATATAAGGGACTGTCCTATGTCTTTGAATGCCAGATTCAACACATAAATTGTCAAACAATCGATTACAAAATTCAAGACCATTATCAGTTCTTAGAATTTTAATTTTCTTACCTGTTTGATTTTCAATCAAGTTTTTCCAGTTTTTAAACTTCTCAAAAGCATCAGATTTGTTTTTCATTAAAAACACCCAAACTTTTCTTGAAAAATCATCAATAACAGATAGAAAATACTGATTTCCACCATGCGTTGGCACACTAGCAGGACCCCACACATCAGCTTGCAAATACTCAAGTATTTCAGAAGTGACAGAGTGTTTGGGAATAGGAGAATTTGGAAACATAACTCTGGATTGTTTACCAAGAACACAAGAGTCACAAAATGGCATACAAGACAATTTATCAGTACCAAAATAACCATCTTTGTGCAAAATTTCTAGACCCTTAGAACTCATGTGACCTAATCTTTTATGCCACAAATCAGTTTTGTCACTTAAGACAACATTCACAGAATTTTGCACACAAGATTCACATTCAGCATGACAAACATACAAGTTTCTCTTTTTGGCAGCTTTGAAAACCACTAACGACCCTTTCATAATTTTCATAACCCCGTTTCCCCATCTACCCTGTAAATCATCATCTTCTAATGCAGCACAGGAAATCAAATTATGACATAAATCGGGAACATGCCTCACATTTTTCAAAGTTAACACATAACCAAAATCAAATTTCAGCGATACATCACCAAGACCAGCAACTTGACACAATTTTTCATTTGCCATAGAAACAGACTCATGCTTCACTTCTTTATAATTAGAAAATAGATTTTTAAATGGGGACATGTGGAAAGTGCACGCAGAATCAACTAGCCATTCATTTTCAAACAAAGAACTTGAATGCACAGAATTCACCATATACACATCACATACCTCAGTCACAATAAAAACATCACCCATGTTTTCACTACTAGAAGCCATATTAGCATGGTCATCATGCTGATTTTTGAAATCTTGATTTTTGTTTTGCTTGGGCATAGAACACTCTCTAATGTAATGACCAGTTTCACCACAATTATAGCATTTTCTATTCTTGGGTCTCGTCTTGGATCTCGCCTTACTCTTACCTCTATTTTTAGCAGAAGATTGGTTGTGGTTGTTTGAAGGTTTTTGATTCTGAAATCTGTTTTTAGACCTTACTCTAACAAACATGACCTCACCAAAATTATTACCACCCTTATTGGTTTTTAAGTCTATCTCTTTGCTTTTCAGGCCGTTCACGACAGTTTCTAAACTTACCTGATCTCTACCATACTTAATAGCAGATTTAAAATCACTGTAAGAATCAGGTATGACATTTAAAAGCACAATAGGGGTGTAATCATCAATATTCTTATCTCCTATTTGCTTAATATCTTGAACTAATTTGGTAAACACATCAAGGTTTTCATCGATGTCCTTATTTAAATCAAGTTTGAACCGGAAAAATTTCTCAAGCAAAAACAATTTACTGGGCAACGAAGTTTCAGTGTAAAGTTCTTCTAATTTTTCCCAAAGTACCTTAGCCGATTTCAGTTTACCAACTTTTCTTAACACAGAGTCAGACAAGTTCAAAATTATAGACGAATAGGCAAACTCATCCATTTCAGCCCTTTTTTCAGTAGTTTCAGCAGCAGAATATGACAAGTCTATCGCTTTGAAAACTCTTTGTTGTACCAAAATACCTTTCATTTTCTGCTGCCATATTGAAAAATCTGTTTTTCCATTAAAAGATTCGAGATTATATCCAGTCATAGCCATTTTCAAAAAAAAAACAAAACAAAACGGTTAACAAAAAAGCAAATTTTTCACACAGAAAAAATTTCAATCACACAAGATCAAAACGAACACAGCGGAAGTGACTTTTAGCCACGGAAATGGAAACACACCAAGCACATAAAACCTAGAGTTCTACCAGCAGCAAATCCCAGCACATAAATCCGCGGCAAGCGGTTACGCTACAAAAACAGTAAAAAGAGGTTCCAGCCAATATACCAGAGCGAAACCCTAAGTAAGAGTTTCAAATTCCGACGAACCGATGGCGATGGCATGGCGAGCAGCAACCAATGGCTCTGATACCACTGTTAAGTGATGATGCTGAACCTTCCTCTTAGGCTGGCCACCTGCAACTTTCTGCCAATAACAATAACCAAATATAATATGATATGTTAGATTAAAAAACGAGGCTCAGATAAACTGATTTTGGCCTCTCCAAATACGCCGTAAACCAAGGTGAAGACCACAAAAGGTTTCTCAATGCTCTCACGGCCAGCGTGTTGCACACACACAGAGAGAGTTCGTCTCCTTGCTGTCAGGAGAACAAACGAGAGTGAAAGGAACACAAAACAGAGAGAACACCAAAGACACTCAGTCACCGAAGGAAGACGCACACAAAGCAAAGTCTCACGTTCTCTCTTCTCTCTTAATCGGCTGCTCACTCTCTTGGGGGAGAAGAAACGCTAGGCGGCTGCTGTCCAAAGAATAGAAGAGCCTTGTTTAAGCTATATAGCCCAGACGTAAATAAGGAAGGAAGGGTAAGGGTTAAGGTAATGGGCTGGAGAAAATATTGGGCCAAACCCAACAAAATGAAACTCAATTGAGCAAAATGTAGTATGTTTTAGAACACCTATATCAAATGATTCGTCCCAATATCTCTAACTTATCATTAAAGGGATAATGTTTCGAATCTGAGACTCTAATTTGTAATCCTAATTTTCTAAGTATCAAAAAAAGAAAGAAAAGAAAAGATCTCAGATTTAATTTAAATCCTATAATTATTTTTTTTAATCATTAGATCCTATAAATATCGTGTTAATAAAGGCGGGGGAGAGTTTTCCTCATAGGAATCTCGTTGGATTCTTACATGGATTGGTCTAACCCTAAATAATTTTCTGAAATATAAAAAATTAGACCAAAAAAAAAGATTTGAAATTATATAATCTACTTCGTTGGCTAAAACTTAAAATTTCTGAACACAAATTTCCCTAGTTTAATATGGAATCTTTGGGGCATGTACGAAGATTCCTAGTAAAAGATGCTGGATGCCATTTTGAGGATCTTATTATTATTATGATTATTGTAACAAAATTAAATTTTATTATTGAATAAATAAAATTTACAAAAACTTGACGGTATGATGAGTCAATTTTATTGTTGATTTTTTTTAAAAGATGCGTTATTTTGCCGTGATTTATTATATTTTATTTATATATAATGTTTGATGTATTTAATTTTTTATAATTCATGCAAATGAAACTCATTTGAGCAAAATGCATTACGTTTTGAAACACCTATATCAAATGATTCGTCCCAATATCTCTAAAATATCATTGAAGGTATAGTCTAGTTGTCGGATCATTTCTTTTGTCATTTTACAACACTGCTAGCCCATTTAATCTGTCATATGATATTTTTTTTATCACAAATATCTTTTGATTAACTTCAATTTCTAGAAGTTTATTTTCTGCTGATGAGTTGTGAGTGGTATGAGTAATAAAATCTTACTGACAACATAAGTATTTGTGAATAAATCATTCAAATGCTGTAGACTATCATTTCGTTTTATTAATTTGTTGAATAACAACTTATGACCATCAACTTTGGCATAGTTTGGTACACGTGATAGAATAAACATGTGATATATAATATAAGGATAAGTTAAGGATAAATAAGATGTATGATATTATATTTAATGTTTGGTATGATTTTAATAAGGGTGATTAAATTTATATATTAGATTGTAACGACAAAATTAACCTTATTATAATAAATTTTATAATTTCAAAATTGTTGTTTGAGTTCATATTTTTTATCTGTTCATGCGCCGAAAATGTTTGCATGGTTTATTTATTTTTACCTAATTTTATATATTATATAATATGATAATTGAGCCCTTGATTTTGTGAGTCAAGTCAAATATCAATTTTTAAGGTTAATCGAGTGATACTAATAATTTTATTGAGATTTATAAAAATCATTTATATAATTATTTCGAGTTCATTTATATAATCATCATATTATATAATATATAAAAATAAATAAAAATATTTATTTGATTTTAATTTCTACATATTAGCATAGATTTATAAAAAGCATTTATATAATTATCATCTAGTGATACTAATTTAGAACTTGATCATATATAAGATTTTTATATATTGAGGACAATTAAGTCATTTGTGGTGTTTTTTATCATTAAATTAAAATTATCACACCTAATAAAAGGGACATTTTATCCTTCTAAGAAATTATTTATCATCATGGGATTTTTAAAATGATACCAAATGTGGGATAAGGAGGATTATTTATCAATCTCTCCCTTATCCCGTGTACCAAACTATGCCTTTGATCATAACTCACCGCAGTTAATATATAAATGCCAATTGTGACTCAAGATTATGGAAGCTCCATATAATACTTCATTAAACCAGTGAAATGCTCAATTTTTATATTTTTTCATATTCAACAAAACCCAAAACTTTATTGATATTCTTTAAATTGTCCAAACCGAACTTGAGAAAAAATCGAGCTTAATCTATTATTAACAAAAATATTCAGATTGGTCTTTTTATTTAATATTGAACTATATTTTTTTTACTGTGATATTAACTCAATATATAATTATAATAATAAAATAATAATAATAATAATTTTGGGTCCTCTAAGATTGGGCCTCGAGGCCGTGGCCTCTTTGGTCTTACATAAGATACGGCTCTGGACTTTGCAATTATTAAAAGAAATATTTGTGGCTTTAACTTAAAAAAATGTGTTTAACTTGTTTCTTAAACTTGGATTGATGGATTCTACGTTATATTTTGCTTAATTTAATTATAATCTAAAATATAGTGAGATGTTGATTTTACTTTTATAAAAGTTATTCTGGTAAAAAAAGTTAGTACTATAATAAATTATTTATCAAACATTATCCACTTCATATTTTCGGCCTTTTACAATTGTTTTCAAACAGTTGCTGATTTTTCTCTATTTCTTCATAACTTATAAATTTAAACACTTTCAAAAAATATAATCATTTGCAAACACTGTCTAAGAGACCATGCAAATTCATTAAATACATCATTATAAGATAACATTACATTAATGATATGTGATATCATGCGAAATAAAAAAAAATATTTAAATGTAATTAAATGGACAGATAGCCAAACATGATCACGATTTATTATGAATAATCACAATTTAATCATGTCTTATTTGATAATAAATGGCATCTTATTTTCCTTTTAGATTTTAGTTGAAGGGGAATGCAAAAAATGACCAAAACTTTGAGGAGATATTTGTCACGTTGATTTCTTTTTCCTTTTTTCTTTCCTTCAATGAAATCACTACGTACTAAAACGAGTATAAATTGGTGAAATTTTTTGAAACAAAAGAATCAAAAGTAATATTTGTTCGAGTTCAACCCACAAACGAGAATATTATCCTCCGTGTAGATCAAATGATCGTCATTATCCGACACCTATTGTAGCATGTCAACGCAAATTGATTAAACGTAAAAACTTTTGGAACAGATATCCTAATTGAGTCATCTATGAAAAAAATATAAATTTTTTGTCGAAATTATTACTTATTATTATAGATATAAGTTTTATTGATCCGTAAAACTATCTCACAAAAAAACTTACTATTGATTAAATGGTTATTGAGATTGAAGTTATAAAATAGTTTTTATTCCAAACTTAATTAATCTCTAAAAGCCAATGTCAATATGGCATAAATAGTCTAGTGATAATCACAACGTTGGCTTGGATTTTTTTTTATTAAATTTCAATCGAATGTTTATCGTGAGATAATAAAAAATAATATTTTTGACATTAAAAATAATATTTTTTTAGAGTGATCTAAATAGAATATATGTATCACAAAATTGACCCATAAGATCATCAAATATTGATCGGATCAGCTCGTCTCATTAATATAAATATGAGAAACCATATTGTGACATGCTCATCTTTAAAACGTAGTAGGTGATGATCCAAAGTACACAATATATACATATTAATTAGTTTGTTAAAAATCGTGAAATCCACACGGTTAGTGTTTTACACTTTTGGTTTATTATTATAATTATTATATAGCATTGTAATAGAGTTAACTTATGGCATAGAATAATCTCACCACGTTTTGAAATTCTTGTTCAATGATAGGATTTCCTCGTGTATATAGACTCGAGCTCGAGTCTTCACCACCCCTAGATTAGGATTTCGAAAAAAAAAATCTGTAATATTTATATTATTTTTTCGACCATCGGTTTTTCTGGAAAAAATAATAATATTCAACGGAATATTTAAAAGGGGAAATTGATTTTTAGTTATGTATGTTTAATTTTTATGCTTTTCATCATCTATATTATGAAAATTCAATTTTAATATATTCTTTTAGTTTATTATAATTATTATATAGCATCGTAATAGAGTTAACTGATGGCATCGAATAATCTCACCACGTTTTGATATTCTTGTTCAATGATAGAATTTCCCCGTGTATAGACTCGAGTTCGAGTCCTCCCCACCCCTATATTAAGATTTTAAAAAAAAATCAATCTATAATATTTATATTATTTTTTCGACCATCGATTTTTCTGGAAAAAATAATTGATATTCAACGGAATATTTAAAAGAGAAAATTGATTTTAGTTATGTATGTTTAATTTTTATGATTTTCATCATTTATATTATCAAATTTCAATTTTAATATATTGTTTTGATATTTGTTGTTGTAATTTTAATATTTTTTAATATAATATTGATATGATATATATATAAAAAATATTGAAGTGTAAAATATCACATCAAGAACTTCCTCTTAAAAAAGATTTTCCTATTTGTTTTACATTTTCTTGTTTCCATTGCATTTATATATATGGATTCCACTCTACTTCCTTTCCTTCACTCCAAATTCACCATGACGAAGACATTCATCCCTGCAACCACCACCACCATTATCTTCTTCTTCCTCACAACATCCGCCATCGCAGCCCAACCCATCAACCACCGCCCGCCATACTCCTGCGACGCCGCCGATCCCGCCACCAGATCGCTCCGATTCTGCGACACCTCATTGCCCATCAGCGAACGAGCCCGCGATCTGATTTCCCGCCTCACATTGGACGAGAAGATCTCCCAGCTAGTCAACAAGGCGGCGGCGATCCCGCGGCTGGGTATCCCGTACTACGAGTGGTGGTCGGAGGCGCTACATGGCGTCGCGCAGGCCATCAGCGTAGAGACAGGGATTCTGTTCAACAGGACTATCAAAGCGGCCACTAGCTTCCCTCAAGTGATTCTCACTGCCTCCACCTTCGACGCTGATCTCTGGTACCGCATAGCCAAGGTTCGTCTTCCGAAAAAAAACTTATAAAAATTTGTTAATGTTTTCTTGAAGATCCATTATTGAACTGCAAACTTGTATTGGAGGAGGTTGGACTTTCAAAATTACACAATTAATTTTTTACAATTATAATTTTAAAAAAAATCATTTATGGATATAAACTCCACAACTTCTAAATAAAACTTTTTCATTAAATCAAATATATTATATATAGTAAATTCTATACTTATAGAACATTAGTTTTTTGGGTGATATTGGATATGAAGATACTTATTTACGTCGTGATTACGTTTTGATTTCACAAGAAATTCTTGAAAGATCAATATCAGTATTTTATACTTAGAAAAGAATGTAATTGTCGTGAACATAAATATATTTATACTTTATGTATATGTATTTTTAAATATAAAATATTTTTGTATAAAAAAAATATAGAATTGTGTGTGAATATTAAGATAAGGTACGTTATCATTGAAGTAATGGGACCAGAATTCTCTGGTCAAGTCAAGGGTAGCTTGTTCTTGATTTTTTGTATCTTGTTTTTATATATTTTGTCCACGACCTGGAATTTTTATTCCCACTTATTTCAAAAATAAATAAATAAAATATCCTCATTATTCCCCCACACTATTCTTTTTCATTTTTAAAAAATATAATTTTTTCAGATGTTTATAAGTAAGAAGTTGGGATTTTATTTTTGTTTTAGTTCTGAGAAGAGAATATTATAGTCGAGTCTTAAACTTGAGATTTCGTCTCAAATTTAAAACTTTAATATAGAGTGAATTATAAGTCCCGAGATTTAGGTAAGTTTTGGTTGGGTTCTTATCATGTTATGCATGTGTTTTATCCTCTCCAAACGTTAATCATCCATCCAATGTAAGGACAAATTATATAGAAGACAATTTTCTTTAGAATCATGTTATAAATACAACGAGATTCATACAAAAACTCACACAATATAAAAATTAAATACAAAAATTCAATTTATCAAAATCTCATTATATCATTGTTGTAAATATCGATACACGATTTATTTGTTATATATTTAGCATTATTTTTTTAAGGCTTTGGCTTGAGTGGTAGGTACCCTATCAAATGTTGGAACATCCATCAATTAAATTAAACAAGACTAAAGCTCTGAGTGCAGTTCGCGTGAATGTGTGTGTGTGTGTATATATATATATATATATATATATAATAAATAATACATATTTATGTAATTGTTTTGGTAAAGTAGGGGTAGCAAAGTAATTTCATGCGAGGCCATATTATGAAATGAACCAAAATAAGATCATTCTCCGCTACATCGGATGTAAAAGGGAGACTAAACTCCAAATATCTTGGTCTTGCATGAGCCTAATTAATATATATAATATAATTTTTTTAAAAAACTATTATATTCTAATTATTATTTTGATTATTTTTTAGACCAACATTCAAGAGTATGTCTCTTGTGAGACTGTATCATGAATTTATATACGTGAGATGAGTCGACTTGATCTATATCTAGAATAAAATTTAATATTTTTGGGATTAAAAGTAATATTTTTTCATGGATCGAGTCAGATAGATGTTCTATCTAAAAATTCACCAGTGAGACTATCTCATATGAGTTTTTGTGTATACCTAAACTTTTCCATCGTATTTTTAACTTCATTATTCTTTATCTCATTTTGCATTTTTGTCGTCCATCAATTAAAAAATATAATTACCACACACAAATCGATTTTAAAAATCATATTCAGATGCGATTTGAAAAACAAAAATCCTTAAACATGGAGCAAGGAAATTCTCTTCAGTATCATTAAACTGAGGCTCCATCAAGTACACATAAAAATTTTTAGTTGTCCTATATCAGTTGGATAAATAATATGGACTTGGACAATCCTCCCTCCTTGAGCTAGCTTTTGGGGTTGAGTTAGGTCTAAGTTACAATCTTAACATGGTATTAGAGCTCAGGTTCCACCGTTATGTGTTGGACTGCCTATAGTTAGGCCACTCGTTCTGCCCATTGTTGGGTCATTTGTAAATTTCACGCTCCAGATGTTCATTCCTGGGCGTGAGGGGTGTGTTAGTTGTCCTACATCGGTTGGATAAATAACCTGGGAGTTGCATATATGGATTTGGACAATCCTCCCTCCTTGAGCTAGCTTTTGGGGTTTAGTTAGGTCCAAGTTTCAATCTTAACAAAAATATTTGAAAAAGGCTTCCAATTTGTGGTTAGGGTGCGGGCGCGCGCTCACACACATATGTGTAACTTCGTAAATATGCAGATTTACCCACGAACATGGACAAAATTCGTGGGTTGGCCCAAATATTTCTCCTTCGAATATTGGCGACAAGTATATATCATGTAGTTTTAGTGTCATCTAATGCAAATAGCATGTCAGTTATCAAAGCACTATATTTCTTGTTTCTTACTTATGGTGGGTGGCATCATATATATGTACATTTGAAGGTGATTGGGACAGAGGCAAGAGCATTGTACAATGAAGGGGATGCAATAGGAATGACATTTTGGTCACCAAACATTAACATATACAGAGATCCGAGGTGGGGAAGGGGCCAAGAAACACCCGGAGAAGACCCTTTACTTACATCCAACTACGCCGTTTCGTTCGTCCGAGGAATACAAGGGGATGGTTTCGAAGGTGGCAAACTCAGTGATGGCCATCTTCAAGTCTCTTCATGCTGCAAGCATCTTACTGCCTATGATTTGGATAAATGGAAGGGATTCAATCGTTTCACGTTCGATGCTAAGGTTACTAAACAGGATATGGCTGATACATTCCAGCCACCATTCAAGAGTTGTGTGGAGAAAGGGGGAGCTAGTGGGATAATGTGTGCTTACAACCTTGTGAATGGGATCCCAAACTGTGCTGATTATAATCTGTTGACAAAAACTGCTCGTGGAGACTGGGGATTCAAAGGGTAACATTTTATCTAGTTAAATTTATGCAAGCTGTTTAGGATTAATTGGTGCCCAAGTCCCTAACTACGTTTGAAAATGGCAGCTACATAACTTCCGATTGCGACGCAGTTTCGCTCATTTTTGAGCAACAAAAATATGCCAAATCGCATGAAGAGGCTGTCGCATTCGTGCTTAAAGCCGGTATGCCGAACCCTTTCAAGCGTTGCAGTTTTTCTTAGTAATTGGATTGTTATATGTTATAAATGTTAAATTAAACCGTTACCATAAGCTGAACTTTTGACTTTTAATTTAGTATAGTACTAGATATTTGGTTCTACAATCTATGTATGTGAAGTCACATTCTTTACTTAGTTTTTTTAATGGGATCAAATGGAAAAACAGGCATGGATGTCAACTGTGGCTCCTACTTGGGAAATCATACAAAATCAGCAGTTGAAAAGGGAAAAGTATCGGAATCTGATATAGACAGAGCCCTACACAACCTCTTTTCTGTAAGAATGAGATTAGGACTTTTCAATGGTAATCCTACTGCACTCCCTTACGGACAACTGAGTCGAAATGATGTTTGCACACCTGAGCACAGAGGGTTAGCCCTCGAAGCTGCACGCCATGGGATCGTCCTTCTCAAGAACTCTGGAAACCTCCTTCCGCTTTCCAAGACAAAAACCAAGTCTCTCGCAGTAATAGGGCCCAATGCTGCTGTGGCCAAAACACTTGTTGGAAACTATGCCGGCCCTCCTTGCAATCCCATTACGCCACTTGAAGGGTTGAAGAGCTACGTCAAGAATATCGAGTTTAACCAAGGCTGCGACACTATAAATTGCACTTTCATTAGCCTCGGTGAATCCCTAAAGATTGCGGAGTCAGCTGATTATGTTATATTGGTTATGGGGCTTAATCAAGATCGAGAAAGCGAAGAACTTGATCGTGTAGACTTAGTACTCCCTGGTGAGCAAGCAAGTCTTGTAACAAACGTTGCTAAGGCAGCTAAAAAGCCGGTTATATTGGTGCTGCTTTGTGGTGGTCCTGTTGATGTATCTTTCGCAAAACATGATCCCAAGATTGGAAGCATTTTGTGGGCTGGTTATCCTGGTGAGGCAGGGGGACAAGCTATTGCAGATATAATATTTGGTGCACATAATCCAGGTAAAAACTGCTCATGTTCTCGTGATTAAAATTGACAAAACAAATATGTTTCTGTTACGGTAACATTTATCGCATTTTTATTTGGTTTTCGACATAAACAATGGTTTTTATGATACATGGTTCTGTGCAGGAGGGAGGTTGCCTGTTACATGGTATCCAAATGATTTCATCAAAGTGCCAATGACAGACATGAGAATGAGACCTGATCCTTCACAAGGCTATCCAGGGAGAACATACAGATTCTACCGAGGCGAAAAAGTATTCGAATTTGGATATGGCCTTAGCTACACAAAATATGCTTATAAATTCCTATCTGTCAGCCAAAGAGTGATCAACTTCAAGAACACACATTTGATATCCTACGAGCAAGAAAGTGCTAAAAGTATTTCGATTTCGGATATCGGCTCCGAATCATGTGAGAAGGCTAAGTTCTCGGCAGCCGTTGGAGTTAAAAACCATGGAAAGATGGCAGGTAAACACCGATGGTTCCTTTCTTTCAAATTTTTGCCTAGTTTAACACACCCTCTTGACTAAAATTCATGGCTCGGCCGCTGCAGGTAAACATCCGGTTCTGCTGTTCCTTCGTGGCGATGGAGATGCCGACGGTAGGCCAACGAAACAGTTGGTTGGATTTCAAACTGTTAGCTTGGATGCAAATGAGGAGGCTACTCTTGAATTCCAAGTGAATCCATGTGAGGACTTTGGAAGAGCTAATGAAGAAGGGTCGATGATGATGGAATCAGGGACTCATCACTTGGTTATAGGAGATCAAGAATACGCCATACACACTAACATTTGAAACATTTTAATATTTTTTTCCGCGTCCAATCAATAAAAGAACTCGATTATTTTACCATCAATGCTCGTTTTGCAAATAAATCCATTCAATATTTCCCCTCATATGTTTTTCAAAAAAAATTATGCGAAACATCAATTTTGTGATAGACAAATTTCTGATTCATCTCAACTCATAAAAGATCATTTTTACGACAAAATATTTTCTTTTTATAATTACGGAGCGAGTCAAATCGTCTCACAGATAAAAATTTATGAGAGCGTACATCTGTACATGATTCTGATGCCGAGTTGTTTATCTATCAGCATAAACAGATGCAATAATTCTTGAAAAAAACAATTAATAGTATAAATGGAAAATATCTATAATCGGGCGAACAAAATGACACTCATATTAGTGGACAAGATGCATATAATTTTGTATGATGATTTGGAATGAAATATTTGAAATTTGAATTCAAATCGTGAAATCTTTTCCGAGACTCCGAAAGGTTAGGAAAGCGTTGTGATTACGTTAGCCAAATGTTGTAAAGCATTAAATATTAGAAATACTTTTTAGTTTCTTGCAAGTGACGAAATCAGCTTATATATAAAAATAATAATATAATGTTTTATGACCATCAAAAAA
This sequence comes from Primulina huaijiensis, assembly GCF_012295235.1. NCBI lineage: Eukaryota > Viridiplantae > Streptophyta > Magnoliopsida > Lamiales > Gesneriaceae > Primulina > Primulina huaijiensis. The sequence goes on from NC_133321.1 coordinate 14,216,402, forward strand.
AATAATATAATGTTTTATGACGAAAATCGAAATGATATTTCATATGAAATTTATGTAAAACTCATATATAATTTTTGTGATCAAATAAATATTTAGTACATTTTTTTAAAATAATAATAGTACCTTGCGAAGAAAAAATAGTGAGAAATTAGGCAATAGTTAGTAAATGGAGTGTTGGAACAAATCCATGAAAGCTTAGACTCAAAGTGGACAATATATATCATGGCAAAAACTTGTATGAGACGGTCTCACGGGTCGTATTTTGTGAGACAGATCTCTTATTTGGGTCATCCATGAAAAAGTATTACTTTTTATGATAAGGGTATTATTTTTTATTGTGAATATCGGTAGGATTGACACATCTCACATATAAAAATTCGTGAGATCGCTTCACAAAAGACCTACTCTAATATCGTACTATTATGGAGATATGAATTTATAAGTTGGAATATATCTCCATTAGTATGATGTCTTTTTGGGAAAGTTAAAAAACAAATACATGAGTACTTAGACTCAAAATAAACAATATCATACAATTATAAAGATATATGACTTCTATTGTTGAACAGATAGTTTGAGTTTTTTCACTAAAAGTTATTCTAAAAAACATATAAATGAAGGCAATTTTTAGATTTTTAATTTAACTTTTATTTTTAAACATAAAATCCATATATACAAAGATTAATCTGTTTTTTCCTCTTAAGAGAATAAAAATCATATCGATAAGCAATCTGAAATTTAAATATGTCGTGTTTGTTTGGTTATTATTCAATTTGATCAATCCACAATCCTTCTCATTTTATTTTTTAATTCGACCATTGACCAATGCAACGTATTTTAAAATTGATCTCCTGAATCTAATTTTCAAATTCAAATCAATCCAATAATTTTCTAGCAATTATCATTCTTATGCTAAATCACCTTTGAATCCCCAAATTTAAATCCCCAAATCCCAGTTTTTTGGCTATGTAGTCTCAGCAAAAAAAACAAAAAAGTAAGTATAAATCATTAATCATTAAATAATCATTAAACACACACACACGCACACATATATATATATATATATAAAAAAAACTGAGAGTGTAAATTATAATTGTGTATCCAATTTTAGTCGATTGATATCACAAATATGAACAAGTTTCTTGTGAGAGAGTCTCACGAATCTTTATTGTGACACAGGTTAATCATACCAATATTTACAATAAAAAGTAATACTTTTTCATGGATGACCCAAATAAGATATCTATCTCACAAAATACGATCCGTGAGATCTTCTCACACAAGTTTTTGCCAACAAATATATAAAAATATATAAATCAATATGTTTATTTAATATTTTTGTAGCTAAATTTTCTTAAATCAGTACCATGTATAACAATTGTTGATATTAATAAAATTATTTTAATTATATACTCATAAACTTATTTTTTTATCAGATATAAAACAACTAATATTTAAATATCATATATTATATTTTTAATATTTTATATCAATTTTCATAAAATATGCCAATCGTAACCGATAGATTACATAAATTTTCTTTGTGAATCGAAAACAAATCGACCCGAATCAAGTTTGAGTGGAGATTTTTGCTCTGTGTTGGGAACCCACATCTGTCACCGTCACGTGCCATCCCAGCTAGCGCACGTGTCGACCCACTCTTTCATCTTCTTCCCCGCAAAGCAAGAATATTACTATACCCACTTCCATCGAACTCACTTCTGCTCCACACTTTTCTTTCCTCCCATTGCCCTCCAAATCCTCTCCGTAGCCAAGCTTCCAACAGAGACATCGCAAGGGCATCCGAGTCATTTCACTCCCACCCTCCCTCAGATCTCGGCTTGCCCCTTTTTCCCCACTTGAATTTTAGTGTTCATGGAGAGAGGAACTCCGGTCAGGAAGCCCCACACTTCGACGGCAGATCTGCTCACGTGGTCGGAGATTCCGCCGGAAAACACTCCCGCTACTGCCTCCGCCACCCGCTCCCACCAGGTGATGTGCATTTCACTCAATTGATTGATAAACGTGGGAATGTTTTATTTTTTTTCTTTCAAAGTTTTTGTTTTTGAGTTTTTGGTTGATGGATGCAGCCGTCGGATGGGATCAACAAGGTGGTGTTCGGGGGTCAGGTTACTGACGAAGAAGTTGAGAGCCTGAATAAAAGGTGGAAGATCTACCTTCGTTTTCTCCTGTTTTCATTTTTGTTTGAATTGATTGATTTTGTTGCTGCCATTTTTACTATCGTTGTTGACCTTTTCTCGGGGAAAAAAAATAACGCAGTGTTGAGATTTTGTTGGCTCGTGTTTTGGGTTGCATTTAATATTTTTGGCTGCATCTTTGAAAATTTAGATTTGAATTTGAAATTTTAAATGAAAAAGCCATGAAGAGATTTTGTTGACCTTTGACTAAAAATTGGATCTTGTTTAACTGTCGGATAATTTTCTTCCTGAGATTTGCATAGGCTGTTCGGGATTATATCTCAATATTGATAAATATTATTCGAATCTGGGTTCATCAATTTTTTAAGATAAGTAATTTCTATCTCGAAAGCATGATTTACTTAGAAGGTCAAGCGATGATGTCTTAGCTGATATCAGTTCCTCTTCCACATTTTGTACTGGGTTTCACTATCAGTTTTGTAAAACCAGGTAAATTGTCGTTTATTCTCCAGTTTTTTTGGTTGTGTTAGCGCTAACGACCATTCAAAAAATAAAAATAAAAATAAAAATCGAGGCATACCTCGAAGATTATAGAATTCGATAGACCTTGTAATTTGAGGCGTAGGTTTCTAATTCTCACGGCTCACTGGAAAATCAAGATTTGCGCAAGCTTTATTCATTGTATATATTCAACTATGTAGTGTAGGGTGTGTAGGGTGATTGATCTCAAGCTAATAAAGTTAATATAAAACAAACATCATGAATCCCGTTTTGTAATAGACAATTATCTTTACATGTGTCTCTTTACATAATAATCATTCCTCCCTGCAATGCTTGACAGAACCATCACCAATGGAAAGAATCCATTAGAATACAATTTTTTAGTTGCTTTATTGAATCTAGGAAACAAACGTTCACCAGCGTAAAGATTCAGGACAACTTTATTTATAGACTGATTTACACATAAACATAACGAGCCTTTTTCGAAGCACTTTGTTTTTTTATTACTTATAAGCTGTCCATTCCTCCGTTATGCTAATTTGCTATGGTTAGGCAGATATGTTCGAATTAAAGGATTTGTTGATCCACTTGCTAATCTCGTGCCTTGTACTTGTACATCATTTAATGTACACACCTGCTTTCACTGTTTTAGGAAACCATGTTCAGGCTATAAAATGAAGGAAATGACTGGGAGTGGTATATTTAAAACCAATGGAGATAATGGATCATCAGAGACTGAGTATGTTGACCAGACCTCAGCAAATAAAACTGGATTGCGTATGTATCAGGTATTCGCAAGGGATTCTTGTTTAATATAGTGTATTACTATAGATATGACACGCCATGTCTTGTTAAAGTTTATTATTAATACTGTTATTAGCAAGTGGTGGGCGGAGTCAGTCAAATTTCTTTTGGTGAAGAGGAAGACATCTCTCCCAAGAAGCCTGCAACTCTTCCTGAAGTTGCAAAGCAGCGGGAGTTGAGTGGAAATTTGGAGAGCGAATCTGAAGCAAAGTTGAAAAAACAATTTTCAGATGCCAAAAGCAAAGAGCTCAGTGGGCATGATATTTTTGCTCCCCCACCTGAAATTTTACCCCGCCCTTTGGCTGCTCGGGCTTTGGCTTTAAGAGAAAGCATTACCATTGGAGATCATGGATCCCAGGATGTACGCCTTTCTTCCAAACTTGACTTAATAGCTGCATATGCTTTTTACGAAATTTTGTGATTTATATATGGAAGTTTTATTCAGCGTAGTAAAAAATTTCAAACAAGGTCTTTTTTGTTGTGCATGGAGTGTATGGGCTACTGTTTGCTATGTCATTGAGGGAGATGCATTATTGGCCTCTTGATGAAGTGTTTTTCGCATTTTCTAAAATAACCTTCCCCCTTCCTGACCATCTACTTTGCATATTTATAATTTTGTTGTACTTTTGAATTTCTTTTATCAACAAGTTTTATCCTTTAATTTGAATGTCAAAAGATTAAAATGTGAAATCGTTTCAACATGGTACTGCGTTGTAGTCTCTGTTTCCTGTCTTTTGGGGACTGTTATGTAAATATAAAGCTGAAGTCAACTTCACCTGCTTTCCTGCATTTTGAAGGGTGCTGGAGGGCAAAACAATGGCTCGTCTACTGCAGAAAACATAGTAAAGACAGCGAAGAAGATTCCTAACCAGAAATTCACCGAGCTCTCCGGAAACAACATTTTCAAGGGCGACGCACCCCTTGCATCTGCTGAGAAACCACTGAGTTCTGCCAAATTGCGAGAGATGAGTGGCAGTAACATCTTCGCGGACGGAAAGGTGGAATCTCGAGATTTCTTAGGCGGGGTTCGTAAGCCACCGGGCGGTGAGAGCAACATCGCCCTGGTGTAACGTATTAGGTCTAACTCAGTCATTTACGAGTTGCTTGTGTCGTGTTTTTATCTTATATTTGGTGGGGATTTATTCTGATATGGCTTGACATTTTGTGTGGTGGATTTTTTTGGCATGTTTTAGGTTTGGTTAACATTTTATGGAGAGTTTGTCTAATTGAAGTCGTTGTCTCTCTCTATTGAAGCATGTGGTTGCAATGTCTATGAAGTGTTTTGGCATAATATTTATGGTCAAGTATTCGTTTTTAGTTATTTTCCTTTTGTTCTTGTTTCCTGTTTTTTTTAGTTGAAATGATATTTGGTATAATCGAGTCTCGTACTTGATATCTTTTCGATATTTGAGATTTTGGTATCAGATGAGTATATAAAACCATAGTTCTGACGGAGAGTATGATGGTTTGCGCCGAAGTATGTGAGAGCATCTCCAACCAATCCAGTATGTTGGATTGGAGCAACACTACAATTGGCTACACATGTGCTTTTTTAATTTTTTAATTAGTTTTGTTATATTTTATTATTTTAATTAAACAATAAATTTTATAATGTTTTTTTTACTTTTTTAATTATTAATAAATATTAAATACAAAATTTTACTACTTTCAATTGTATTTAATTAATATAAAAAAATGAATCATTCTCTTTCTGACAAAAAACTAAGCGATCCTCTTCCCCAGGCGTCTCAGACGAGGGACCTTGGACTTGGGATGAGATCTTCGACGCATATCTCTACACCTATGAGTCGTCCGAACAGGTTTTCATGGTTAAATTTAACAGATAATCAAATTAAATTATTAGTGCTTTAAAAATGTACAAATTACAAACGACAAAAAGTAAATATTACGAAATGACAAGTAACAAAATTAATAAACGTAAAAAAAATGAAAATAAATAGATTTTTAATAATTAGATAAGTCAGACCCCGATCCTCCAATATCTCTTCAAGTTTTTTTTTTTTTTTTT
>NC_133321.1:14222091-14275028 GCF_012295235.1 Primulina huaijiensis
AAATATTCATAATAAATATAAATAAAAAAATTAAAAATTTATTTTAAAAAAAATACCCCTGCGCCAGGTCTCCTCCTGCGCCTATTTGCCAAAATAACGCAGCTCCATTCCTCCTGCGCCAAGCGCAGCCCCATTGGAGATAAATAAGCTGCACCACCATTTTGGTGCAGCTTTGGAGATGGCCTTAGCGTACTCAAACATATTTAGATCAATAATTTTGCGTTTGTGTTATATTATTAATTTAATATCAAATTATCAGTTTCTTTTCCTTCCAATTTATGTTTTTTTATTAAAAAAAATAAATTTATCAAAAAATTAATTTAAATTTTAATATATAAGTTATAAGATTTAGTTATTACGTGTTATCAAATTATAAATAGTTATTATGAAATAATAACATTAATGTTGAAAAAAATATTTTGGAAATATTTTTATTGTAGTGCTTCAAAATATAGTGAATATAGATTGCATTGATTTTTATGCAATACCAATGCAGCTAAGAATTTGGTGCAAAATATATTGAAGTAGCTTTACCTATTTTTATTAGGTTCCTCTTTGAATTTCTAAGAACACATGTATTTTTGTTTTTTCGAAAATTTTAGCTAGTTATGTTAGCTAATTTTGCTGGTGTTGGTATTTTTTGTACATCTCTCTATCTTTTCTGATTATTTTTCTAATTTATTAAAAGTTCAAAATATTTCATTAAATCTTATCTAATCATTAATATATGAGTTTCACATCCTAATAAAAAATGTATGTTTTTTACACAAAAATTATCAAACAAATTTTTTTGACAAAAACTTGTATGAGATGGTCTCACAAGTCGTATTTTGTGAGACGGATCTCTTATTTGGGTCATCCACGAAAAAATATTACTTTTATGCTGAAATTATTACTTTTTATTGTGAATATCGATAGGGTTGACTCGTCTCACAAATAAAGATTCGTGAGACCGTCTCACAAAAGACCTACTCAAAATTTTTTTAGAGTAATGTTATATATACAACCAAATTTGTACAACTAATGAAACATATTATAAGTTCGTAAATTGCAAAAAAAAAACCAAAAGTTGAAAATCAGAAACCGAAACAAAATTACAAAATCTCAAGTACAACATCTCAAGGCCATGCGTGCTTATCATTCACCAAGGTGGCTTAGATACTGTTGAAGTATTCGGCAGGAATGGATAGAGGAACAGCCTTCGACGCTACACGGCAATAGAGCAACAGGCGGTACTTACGACTAATTCCAGGAAAATTATACGTTTTCCCAATGGCATTAATGTCATGTAGTTCCATGACGCACTCCTGTAAATTAGATGGCTCGTAAAGCTACAGTGTTGCAAGGTTGGATTCCATGGCATTTGTGATGGGTGAAGAATGTATTTCGCCAAGAACACCGATGACGCGGCCACCACCGAAGGCAAGTAGATGTTTATGTTGTAAGAATAAAGCGAAAGCTCGGCGATGTAGCTGGCCATGCACCTCAACTCCACTCCGCCTTGTGCAGCTTGCATAAACCTCTCCATGAAAGACCATGTTGTGGGATTGGACAACTGGTATCCCAAGGACTTCAACACCGATTTTTCCATATCAACAATCTGTCGACAAGAGAACTTGTATTTTCTTGAAAAGATTCTCATGCTAGGGCACCAAACTTCTTCGTACTTGGAGGCAAGGATGAAGCATGCAACGCAAAGTAGCTCTGTTTTTGTGTTGTCCGCACTTTTCCCCATCGTCCAACTGTCAAAGTATTGAACCACATGATAGAGTGTCTCTTTGGAAAACTCTAACACATCAACGGTATCGACGAACCACTCGACGTAATAACCACGTTTCTCGTCTACTTGCGTCGATTTCGGCGGCCGCCTTTTCATGAATTCCAACGCACGTAAGTTCTTGAATATCTCAGGAGCAAGGTCGGGACACGATAAAAGGGGGTCCGCGCTTTTATCCATGTCTACGATCACTTTCGAATCATAAAGTGATTTCCTTGTAGAATGTTCCGAAATCAACAGTTAATCAAACCGTTCCATTGTTCCTAGAATTTGATCTTGATCCATGTTCCAAGGTCTGAATGGAATTGTGATTTCTCAAGGAAAAGATTTTCACTCTCTCAGGCTCTTGGATACGAGTATATTGTGTTTCTGTGTGTCTGATGAATTGATTTACGTAAATATTTATCGACTAAAATGTCTACTTAATGGATTTGAATTCTAATCCTGTAGTTAATATATATATATATATATATATATAAGGTTTATATAATCTTTGACCTACAATTTTCATGTACAAATAATTTAGATAATATAAAAATTTTTGTGTGACGGTCTCACAAATCAATTTTGTGAGATACTCTTGAAAAAAATATTACTTTTTATATTAAAAAATATTACTTATTATTGTAAATATATGATGAGTTGACTCATCTCACGGATAAAAATATGTGAGACCGTGATCTATTAGAGATCGTGATCTATTAGATGATATTATTTGAAATCTTGCAATGTATTTTGTTTGTTTTTTTTTTATCTTTTGGAAATATAAAAATCCATTCTATGTCTATCTGAATATGGCCTCTCACATGATGTGCCATAATTTCGATGAATGATTATTTCACGTACAATTTAATATTGAATTTTTAAAAATTATACGTAAAATAAAATATAAAGTTTTTATTAGATATAAATCATATATTATGTTTCCTTCTGACAAGACTCCCACATTTGTAAAGGAGCCAATGTTCTCAGCCAAAAGTTTGGTAAGATTTGGATCAAAATTTTTAAATCTATCGGTAAATAAAATATATTACTCAATCAAAGACGATATTAATACACTGATTATATCCAGGTCAAATAATAAACGCTTAATTTTATCATTTGACATGAATAACATTAATAAATAAAATTTCGATTATATAATACTTCAGTAAATAATAAGACATACATAAATTAAAGCCAATATTGAAGAACAACTAAAATACATATATATAGTCTATGCATGTTTCCTTTTATGCTTTTCACATATTAAATTCTTCAATATTAATTCATTAATGTTGATGTTATGGTGTTCCTAGATGTGTTCAACTAAGTCAGCTAGAAGCTGATGGTGCACTTGACTATCACGTTGCTTACTATTTCTTCGAATTCTGGGGTAGAGCCTTGAAATATCAGTATCGCGGGATTTTCTTCATCATCTAACCAATTGATTGTTGCATCTCTTTCATCATCAATAATCATGTTGTGCAAAATAATTCATGTATATATTATATCTCTCAAGTTATTCTTGTACCAAAATCGTTTCGGACCTCTTATCATTACTCCATGAGATTGGAGCACTCCAAAAATTCGCTCGACATCCTTTCTAGCATATTCATATTTTTCTTAAGATCCTCAGAGCATGAAAATCTCTTGACAAAAGTAGCTCATTCAATATAGATCACATTGGTTAGATAGAATCATTTTGTATATTGTTAGTCATTTACCACGAAATTTACATCATGTGTGTTTCCCTGTAAGACTCTATTGAACAAAGGAGATTCGCTAAACACGTTGATGTCATTACGCGACCTGCTATCCAAGAAAAAGTTCCATACCTACTAGTCCTCAAATGCTGTTGTTTCAAGTACAATTGTTGGCACCCCATGACCATGATCTATGAAATTATTTTTTACAACAGCTAGCACAAATTAATAACCGAGAAAGAATCTGTTGGTTCGGTTAAGAAGTCGAGTACACGAACGACCGTCCAAGGTAATTGTGGCTATGTTGTTAAAAAGGAAGATGGGACATGAAGACTCTAACTAGATAAGTACATTCAAGCAGTTTATCTTCTGAAAAACATTTCGATCTCAATTCATGGTCCCAACTGAATCACACTCATATATATCCAAATTAGACCACACTGCCTTGTCCAATTCAATCTATGAAGTGATTAGCATATCCATTGACAAGTACTGATTCGACCCGAGATCGGATCTCTCATATGTACCACTGTTAAGATGTCTCATATAGGTTGGATAAAGTTCTGAGAGTTGCATATATAGACTTGAAAAATTCTTTCTCTTGAATTAACTTTTAGTATTGAGTTAGGTCCAAGTCTCAATCTTAACAACCAAAACCTATTACATAAATAACGAAACAAAATATAAACAAAGAAAAAGGATATAGACTCTACAATGCTCGTCTCTTCTGCATATCATGTCTGGGTTTGATGAAGAAGATGTCGATCTGATCGAGCAACTTTAGCCGCTTCGGATTCGCTTGTCCAAAGCATCTCTTCTAATGTTGTAAAGTCATACATATATTTGGATTTTTATTTACGAAGTACATGTAGCAATAATTTATATTTAATAAAAACTCTTATAAAAGTATCACATGTATCAATTTTGCGAGATAAATTTAATTGATATATATCCATGCAACCGGACAAGCATGTTACAAGCATAAGAAATGAATATCGTTGCATCACAAAAACTCCGGATCAATTTCGTGGGTCAAATCTCTTATTTGGGTCATCCATGAAAAAGTATTAATTTTTATGCTAAGAGTATTAATTTTTATTTTGAATATCGATAGGATTGATTCGTCTCACAAATAAAAATTCGTGAGACCGTCTCATGATATACTTGCTAATCATGCATTGTACACGTGCGCAATTGAAAACCTATTCTACTCTTCTTTGATATCCAATTACAAGATTCCTCTTATGGTCAATTTACTAATAAGCCAATCATTAGAAAAAAGCTAATTAATTACATCCACCGGTGATGGCGGCGCCGGTGGACGGAACAGTCGACGCCTCCAACGATGATGAGAAGGGGTGCACGTGTCGCTCTAACCACATCCAGGACTGCTTGTACTGCCGGAGGAAGCGATCTTCGGCGTTGGGCCTGCCGTCTTCATCGTCATCCTGCTCTTTGCTGAGCTTCGACTCGTACCCTGTTCAGGACTACGATAAGATGTGGCGTGTATTCACGGCTTCTGTCAAAGGCTTCTCGATCGGCGCTGGCATAAAAGGTGGCCTCGCTCTCTTCGCTCTTTTCACTCGCATTCGCCGCCGCCGAGCACTACCTTCCTACAGGTATAATGTGTTAATATTGCTCGTGTATACTCCAGTCGTCAATCAAAATTTCTTCTTTTTGGTCAGATGTTGTGTTTGTCTTTTCCCAGGAAAGTAGAAATGTCATCAGGTGGTGCAGATGTGGTGTTGGCTTTGAAAGAAACTCTGAGGTATGGATTGTTTCTTGGCACATTTGCTGGGACATTTGTGTCCGTGGATGAGATTATTACTTCTTTGGGTGGTCACCGCAGGCATGATTTTTTAACCTCCACTATTAGTTTTACTTATTTGTGTTATTTCTTCCTTTTTTCAGATTGGTTATTTTTTCTAGCAGCATTGTTATTTTTGTTTATGTGGTGGTCTGTATTGTTAGCATAAACTTGTGCATTGATCCGTTGCATCATCATCTTAATATTAGGACTGCAAAATGGAGGGCTTTGCTGGCGGGGGCAATTGCAGGGCCATCGATGCTACTTACAGGGTTGAACACACAGCACACAAGCTTGGCAATTTACATCCTCATGCGTGCCACTGTGTTGGCTTCACGATGTGGGATAAAAAGCAATCGATTTGGGCATATATGTAAGCCTCTTACATGGTCATATGGAGATATTCTCCTCATGTGTCTCTCGTCTTCCCAGATTCTGTAAGGTTCTATTTCGCTGCTAAACAATTTATATTTTTATTTCAATTTCAATGTCATGAATTTACTTTTGTTTTTTCTTTTAATCTCAACAACTTTTCAATTTCTCCATTGTTGTGGAAATGTATGCATGGGCTACACAGATCAATGTGGGTATCATCTTGCTGGTGTTTTTGGATGTTTATGCATATAAGAAGCTTACGTTGGAAACTTTAGGCACTTAGGCTAGATTTTGAAACATGATCAACTTAGCTCTGCCTTATTCATTAGGTTGATGATTGAGGATCATTGTTATGATCAACTTAGTTCTGCATTGTTCTGTCTTTAAACATTTAAAAGCCATGGAAATTTTCTGAACTGCTAGTTAAGGCTAATCTTTTGTTTACTCTCTGATGACATGATTTTAAACTTTTACTTGCCATAATGTTCTATGATGTCCAGAAGGCATCATAGATCAGGGTTAAACTCTTTTCTGTTTCATGGAAATCATTGCTACAATGAAGCATGTGGGTTGCTTGACATGGTTTCAGGCATTTCGAGGGAAATGCATTTGCATTCAAGCATTCAGCGCATATAATCAACCGAAAGAGATTAGCATGCTATTGGCGTACTTCAAATTTGATTTTAAAAGTATACATGCTGTAAGTTGTAACTAGTGTGTTGGAAGGGTTTGTAGCCAAATTTGGAATTATTATTATTTGAATACCAATTAGTATTCCATCATAATTTTGATTTTTACCCTCAAAATATGTATTCATTGTAGTTATTCGCCAATTATTGGAAGACCTGACTACAGGATATGGTTTATAGTCTTATACTCACATGAAAGTATATAATATTAAATTCTTCTAAGAGCATGCTTTATGGTTGATTTTTGGATTTTATTTTAGGTCAGCCTACATTTTGAAGCAAAATAGTTTGCCCTCATCATATAAGTCATTTCTCAATAAACATGGAGCAAAGGACCCTGTCATTTTGAACGGGGTGAGAGAGATTGCATGTGGTTTACCTTTCACCAATTTGGAAGCTATAGAGAAATGTTACAAGTCTATGGGAGTTGAAATTAAACTGGATCCAACAATGAAAGTACCTTGCTCGGTACGTTAAGATTGAACTGATTTTTCTTATGTATATAAATACTGCATTTTTATCTGATCTTCTAACCTTGGATCTGAGTTTGTGATTGTTTGACATTTACATGACATTGCAGTTTTCATTGAATTTCTCATATCTAATTGGACAAAGTCTTGTTTTTTTTTTACTGATGAATATCTGGCAGATATTCAATAAATTTTTCCACATTAAACTAGATTTTTTATTTGAAGCTCTTAATGTGACTACGATTGCTGTCACCAATATTACAAATAACACTCCATCAGTCGTGCCAGTTTCTTTTTTTCAGATGTCTCCCCAAATGTGTGTCTGCTCTGAGAACCTCTGCCTTTATTAAGTTTTCAAAATTTAAAATCTTGCGTACCATATTCTTCTTAACCTCCTAGCGAAGCTCATTATTCTAATTACTTTCTCAACTTTTTGTCCGGAGCTCTATGGTTACTTGCTACGGATCAAAGAAATTCGCAAATGTCTACATTTAAAATTTTTAACTGATAATCAACCAATTCAGGATGAATTGGAACCTCACTGCTTTAGATTTGGGGAGGCAGGACCGAAGATTGATGGTGCCAAATTTTTGGAAACCATTACAATAGATGCGATAAACGCGGGGAGATGACAATTGTCCGTGGTGATCAATTAACATGCCATGTGATTTTTATCAAAAGCAAATTCTTTTTGCATAATTTGATTCTGAGTAGTCACTCGTCATGCAGACTTTTTTTTTTGTAACTTTTATTTCATGCAGATAATACATGGGAATCAAGCATGTGTTGCACATTTTTTTTCCTTTCTTCTTCAAGCCTATAAAAGAGCACTGCCGGTTTATCTTCCAGTGTATTTAATTCCTGCATTGATCGTTCATCGCCAAGGTGTCTTAAAGCGGTAACTCCTCTTTACTTTTTGTGGGATTGGCTTGTTTTAAGCCTGTGTACTACCCAATTCTCTGTTCCTTTAAGCATTCCATTGTTACTGGTTGAAGATCTTCTTGTTCATTTGTGAGAATCGATCCACAACAACACTACCTAATTACTCAGACTTGCCTAATTGAATGACCAAATTAAGTAACCTTTAAAATGACTGTCATGTTCTTAAAATCAGGAATATTTATAAAACCTGCAATTTACCCGAATCTGAAACATGTTGCCATAGCACATACCCTGATTTGTCGATCAAGTAAACCAACAAAATTATCTGACACTAATGTGCCATCTTCTTATGTCTCCTAAAATATTGACCCCCTCCACTTTCATCTACATTGCCATTCTCTACCTCTCACTCCATTGATATTTCATTACATTTTGCATGTTTGAATAAAAGTGTGAATGCTGTGGGCAAGCATTGAGAACAAAATTGTGGAAGAGAATAACAACTCCGCGTGGAAGAAAGATATGTGTGCTCCACATATTCAAATTGCTTTAGAACAGGCTTCTACCTTAGGAACTGTATGAGTTTAGAATTTTAAAGATTTCTCTGATGATGTATATCACATTTCCTATATTATAAGTTTTCTGTACCTTGTTACAGCTACATTAACTTGTGTATTGAGATTAAGCGGATTGAATTTGAAATGGAATCTGCCATGATAAAATTGTGCAATATATGAGTAATAAATGAATGGTTTAAATGCTGATTTTATCAAGGATATCATGAGATATCACTTCATCATTTAGTTTAGTACAGATAATATCTTAAACATGTGAAGTTAACATGAATTTGTTAAGTCAGGTTAATTGAACCTATCGATGCTGTTTCAATTTCAATGTAAGCATAAACAGCGGAATATGTGGCACACTAGATTAATTTACTGACATTTCTGTTTGGATTCCTTTCTGGAAACTACATTTTTCTGCCATGCAAGTATGGAGGCAAGTAATTTTCATTAAACATAACTAATTTCTGAGCTATAAAACATGAAGTTTATAGGTCAAAAGAGAAGTGTCTCTATAATGGAGCTTCCGAAGTCTGAATATCAGCAATCACCCTCTCTCTGCCTTGCCGAATAGGCTCTTTCCCTATCAGTGCAACGGCCACTTTCTCCCCACCCGGCATCGAAGAGACCCGGGCATGAGGACTACCTGGCATTTGCCTTTTTACAAACTGGTTATATTATCCAATTATGATAGCTGTTTTCAGATAATCATCAGTTATCTTTCCTCCATACTTTCTCACTGTTTCAAGTATTAGGTTCTGCATTTTCCTTTCTAAGGGAACTTCATTTGCTGTATGCTTGTATAATTAAAATCTCAACTTATTTTAAATCATATGCTCTGGTTCTTCTGATTGACAATAATACCGCTTATAAGTTACAATCTGCTGTATTTTCTAAAATTTTTGAAATGTGAACTGGACCTTTACAGTAGTTAAGCAAGGATCTCTTCCGTTTCTTCACTCAAGTTTGTTCTCATGGCCCATTTATTAACTAAATTTTGTACTTGTAAATTTGTTGAACGTCTTCCAGGCCACACACAATTTTATGGAAAGGTCTTTTTGGTACTGCGAGGTCAAGCTTGTTTCTCTCCATGTACTGTTCATCTGCCTGGTAAGTTTTGAATTTAAACACAATAATTACGGAAAGGAGTGTTCTGAACCTTTCTCGTACTATCGGTGATCAATATACATTTTGGTGTTCTCAACTGAGATCTATGCTGGGTAGCTAAAATTTCAACATAGCTTTTGTTTGGATGGAGTTCTGTTATCATCCAAGCAGCTCAAAAAATTGGACAATTTTCTAAACATTTCAGTTGAAAATAGGGAAAAAACATTAAAATTAAACTTAACAAGGAGCAACAAGAGGAGAGGTAAAACCTTACTCTCATTTAATCACATGGATTTTATTGAAAAGTAACCTAGTCCATTGTACTGCTCGGAAATATCCAGACCATTCCATAAACAGTTATGTTGAAAAGCGATCATGCGGAATCATGAGAGGAAAGTATGGTGGCGCCTTTTAAGATTGGAACTTGGACCTAACTCAACCCCAAAAGCTAGCTCAAGGGGGGAGGATTGTCCAAGTCTATATATGCAACTCCCAAGTTATTTATTCAATCGATGTGGGACAACTAACACACCCTTTTCACGCCCAAGAATGAACATCTGGAGCGTGAAGTTTACAAATGACCCAATTATGGGGATAGCGGGTGGCCCAATTATGGACAGTTCAACGCATAACGGTGAATCTGAGCACTGATACCATGTTAAGATCTTGGAACTTGGACCTAACTCAACCTCAAAAGCTAGCTCAAGAGGGGATGATTGTCCAAGTCCATATATGCAACTCCCAAGTTATTTATCCAACCGATGTGGGACAACTAACAGCGCCTAAATTCAAATCTGGCCTCCACCCATGTCACGATTGAGTTCTTGCTACCCTCAGGACAACATTACCCTCTGGGTACATCCAATAACTACCGCACCAAAAGTCCTTTTCATGTGGGATCAAGCATAGATCTCATGTGTTTGAGCTTATGCTGACTGTTAGATCTCCAGTGGGAGGTAATACCCCCGCTATAACATCTCGTTAACCGTCTGTCACTGCCAAATTATACCAGACTTTGCTCAGGCCATCCCCCACCTGGAATCCTTCTTTTATTAATATTATCGTACTACTTTTACTCGTTATTTTAAAGTTTTTTTCTTCTTATAGGATATGGACATGCTTCCTGTTCAGGATTTTCCAGAAGTGTAATGTTCCCATGGTGGCAATCGGAACGGTAAAAAGAACATCTATATTACTTTCTGAAATTAAAAAATTAACCATGTGCGAGAGAATATAGTAGGCTTGAGTGGGCATTCTAATGTGTCCTTCAAAAAAAAATCAAATTAGTTGCAAAATGTTTTCTTAAAAAGGATATTCAATAAGAAAGTTTTAGATGGCGAGAAATTTTTTTGAAATTTTATTATTTTAGTTGTTTTTTAAGCGATTGAGATGTTCGAAACAATGTATACAAGGTACTCCATATGTTTCTTCTTAAATGATGTTTTAGTAAAAAAATATTATGAATATTAATCGCATCAAATTAAATTTTTGGTCATCCGGTCTGAAACTGTTTAAAAACCATTTACAGTTTAATGAGTTTGAAAGAGACAGGTGGATAGAATAGGCTGAGGCTGCCCTGGATGGATGGATTTCATTTGATGAATGGATTTATGATTCAATGAATAGTGATACTGTTTAAGGCTGATTTTGAAATTAGGAAAAAACAGCTAATGGTTTCTGAGTATAGAGCTGAAACAAAGACCCAACTTACGCATCTTGTTGTATGTACCATAACAGTTTCCGACTGGTCTAGCTCTAGCAATTGAGAAGAAGAGCAGAAGGATAGAGATATCTCTATACTGCCTTGCACGAGCAATCGAGAGCTTCTTCACTTGCATGTCTGACTTAGGATACTTAACCCAATCAAAAAATTTCAAGAGAGCTGATGTTTTGATCTTTAGCATATCAACCGCAATAATCATGCACTGTTATGCCATGGAGAGGGATGTCTTCCGATCCAAGTACCTCAATGTTCTAGATTGGGTGTTCGGGATTCCTCTTCCGCCATATGAGACAACTCCGCGGAAGATGAGGCGAAGTGCCACCACAGAATTTTAAGTTTCAAATTTCAAAGGAGGTATGTTTTGATACACCATAGATAAATTGATTCTTCAGCTCATGAATGTATTTAAAGGCTTGTTTCACAGCAAACATGGCTGTATTTAATTTGATTCTTTCATGTACCTTGTCCTTGTGTTAACTTCAGCTGACGAGCCCCTTTTTTGAGGAAATTAGTTGATGTTAGTTTGTACTAAATTTGAGTTGCATGTCTACTTTTAGAATATTTTTCTTTTAATTTTTCTCCCTTTAGAGATTTAAGCTAACCACCGGGAGATTTATCGGAACGAGTTCTGCATAAAATACAAGTTGGATTTAATCATGAAATTTCATATACCTCATAGAGGTAGCATGTATTATCAGTCTCTTCAACAACTCGAAACAGTCCATAAAAAAAATTAAAAAGGATTCTTGATCAGTGATGGTTATTTGTGGCTATATATCAACTGGAGTGGTATGGGATTATTTTCGTGAGATCTAATGTAGATCCAACTTTCGATTGATCCGGGGACCACCACGACTCCTCTCATCTAGAGAATATATATATCCCTTATCCGATTATATGAACATCTACCGGTTGTGTTATGTACCTCATTAAAATTGATTTACAAAAATAAATGTCACAAAGCATATGATTAATAGCACATACTCTTTATGCTACAACTTATGTGCTAAACTATGTGAATATAACACCAATCAATGTAGATCTCATTTCAGCCTCATATACGGTTGCTCGGTCCCTTGTATATTAATTATCTCATCGTGTAAAGATGTTTCAAATATGGATGGTTAGGATCAGGTTGGAGTTTAGAGGAATGATGAATAAATTTTTTCAGAATATTTTTTAAAATCTTGAGTAGCAATAATTCGTTTTTGAAATGTTCAAAAAATGAACCGACCACTGAGAAATTAAATCGAGTTTGATTTTCAAACCAAGCGAAAGAAACTCAAAATAATCTCTCTAAAAACCGATTAAATATTTTGTAAAACATTTGAAAAGAATGCAAGTTGAATGTATAACAAAATTTGGTTGAAGCATTTTTATCTAACATTTTGTATGCAATATTTTGGTATTTGAAAGACACATAAAATACTTCAACTATGTCTACGAAAAATAGTAGCAAAAGTAAGTAATGCAATAAATAAATATGCACGAATTTTTTTATGGAAGTTCAAGGGTCAAATCTTGCTACATCTCTATTTCTTTCGTTGTCGAAAGGATTTCATTAGACGATTTATACAACCCTTAGTATAAACTCATTTCGACTTAAAACTTATCAATTGTCTAATCGAAACTTCTAAAACATTCTCGATTGAAGGTCGTAACCTCCCAATCTGCATAATGTTTAATATCTTTTATGTCAAAACTACAAACACAATTTTTAATATATTTGTGTGAATGCTATCACTCCATTAAACTTTGAAACTCATCTCTTTTGTACATGTGAGTGATTGTTTGTGGGGAGAAATTAATCAATTATAGTGTATATACTCTCAAATATATCATCACAAGGGAAAAATGTCTCACTAAGCTAATATATCTATTTAGACTCTCTGACAGTTGCAGTCCGGTTCTAGGAGCAAAATTGTTGAATGAATGAACCGGTCGGATGAGCAAAAATGTTGAATGAAACAATTGCATGAGTAAAACGGTTGTATGCATCTAGTCGATTGGATGAGCAAAATGGTTGAATGCGTGTGGTCTGGTCCGGTGATTATAACTCTTGATTTGTTGATTTCTGAACAAAGTGATAAACATGAAAGTTTATTCATTTCTCTTAGTTTTTCATATAATAAAAATGACTCATTTTCGAGTTCATATGAGAGAGATATGTTCAAAATACCGGAAATGCTCATGTCTAGCCGGAAGCTATATCTGTGTTGCAGACCAACAATTTCATCGTGATTTATCAGCTTCTTAAGTTTTGATTAAGACTTCGATCTTTGAAGCTGATTTGTAGATAATTGTCTTATCTTTACAACGCATACTGAATCGTTCCATCATGATAATCAAGCTGAGAGATATGGTCAAAATACCAGAGCTAATTTATCAAGTTGTCCGGCTCGAGGATGTTTGGTCGGTCGGATCTTGCGACCACCATTTCGCCTCGATAACGTCCTAATTCATTCGACCAACCTGAAATATGATTTATGGAGAATTGAGTTGAATTTCCATTGGTTTTGGACGCTAGTCATTCGGATAATTGGTTTGTGAGATATCATTGAAATATTTCTCCTCGACAGATTTTAGCTCGACTTCATTTAAATTCCAGCTTCTCAAATATCTCAACTTGACATCTTGCAACTACACATTTAAATAAATATGTTAGAAACACAACAACAAGTTTTGTTATCCTCAAAATAAAACTTACTAACGTTTCCGTAACCCATCATGGATATTTGTTTAAAATATATAAGATGTTTTTATGTACTTCAGAAGAAGTATCCGTCAACAAAATGGTGTGATATGAAAATTTATGCGACAATAGTAATAAACATATTTGATCAGATATGATCAATGAATATATGTTTAAGCATATTATGTAATATGAGAGCTATTTGTAAATTTTATAATTACTGATATATTTCTTTGAAACGATAAATATAAATTATGTGAACATGTAAGTGCGAAAAAATTCAAAGGTCTCTCTTTTTAGAATGTGTATCGTATTGGATACAAGTGCAAATTCCTACACGTTATAATTACCATAAACAATAAGAGGAAGACAAATCAAAACCATAGTGTGCTTCCGAGCAGAAGTGCAAAAGAGTTCCAAAGCTCTCTCTTTTTAGAACGATTGGGTGCACAGCAGAAAATGAAACTAATTGTGAATAGCAGCATCCCATTACTTCAATTTGTCACCACGCAGGTCGAATCACTTTGACAAGAGCACGATTAGCTTTCAGGCTCAATCACTTGGTTCGAGGAGTGAACCAGTGGCTCAACCCTGATATTTCTCGGATTGAGATTTTATTCAGGATTAATATGTAGTACCTCTTGACATTACGAACTGTAAAACAATTAGTTCAAAAGTATCTACACAACAGAAAGTCAGACATCACCAATATAGGTAGTGCAACAATTCAAGCTTACACTTTCAACACAGTTCATACACCTAAATTATTTGCAAAAAGCCGAGACGCGGTTTCATGTCTGAAACAAATAGAGTACATGTTTGAAGGCTAGAGACCATCAACTAGAATGGATTCCTCCCATAAAGTTCCTTGGGTCAGGGCAATTTCCATTGAACTGAGCCTGTGAGAAATCGAAGCCTGGATTCTGCAGAATGAAAATTTACATTACAAATGAGAAGAAATTTTGGGGTGTATAATATTCCTTTAAGTCATGCATACTGATCTTTAGATATTCACTGACAACAATAAGTTGAGAAAAGAAAACCATAGAGTTGGGATGATAGTGTCAACATTTCTAGCAAGCATGAAATACTAAACAAACGTTTATAAGATCTCGTCACAGCCAAAGTATGTGGTGCTTTTGTAAGTATGTTAGTCAAATTTTCGTGGAAAAATAATATAATCAGGATACGAAGGTCCTTGTCAATTTAAATCACACCAATATGTTTCTTAATGAGGGAGCCAGAGATTTAATGACTAGCTTCTTGACATTTGTTGCGGATATATAATTATTATACTTATATAATTATATTCTTTATTATACATTTCCAAGAGAATTAAGGTTGGTATACCTCTTCTTGAAATCGTTGAAGCATGAGCCGCTTCTGTTCTAGATCTGTAGTGTAGGGATCTAACTGGCCTTCACCTACTATAGGCGAAGACCATGTCTGACCTTTGTCCCTCTTCTGCAATGTTAAGTGCAATATCTCATCTTCTGCACAGTGAATATAAGAGATTGAATAATGTAAAAACCACGCTATCAGAATAGCTGTCTGGCCATTACCAAGTTATCGCATGATAGATGTAAACGTCAAGTCCATTGCAACTGTACAACCAACTCATCCAAATTTTTTATTCCCAGAAAACTAGAATAAAGTTCTAAACTGCGAATTTGATGCAAAAGATCCATCATATACTGCTCCATTGATCAATTTCTACTTCCTAGATAAACTAGCACAAGACTTTGCCTTTGGAGCACCATTTTCACGGCCAAATGCCTTCCTTAAACTTTGATTGTTGATTAATAACAAAGGTTAATAAGTTCCACGTACAGTCAATAGTTATGAATCCCAATTGACAAATTTTATATATCTCATATTCAACCACAACAGCAGGTCTTCATTTAGCTAAGAAACAAACAAGAGAGTTAATTTGCACGAGTTTCAGATTTTAGACCATTTTCCTACAAGAAATACAAGACCCAGTTCCTATACTTTTCAAGAAGGAAATGAGAAGATCACATTTCAATGCCTTCCCACCAAACACACATGAAGCAAACAACTTAATCAAACCCATAAATTCAGCGAGCTATTCCACCATGCATGCATTTAGAAGAAACATAACAAAAGAACTTTTTATATTCGAAGCTGAAGAAAATCAAAGAACAAATTACCAAGAGTCCAAAATGAACAATCGGTCTTCACCGGAGCCGTAAGATCATGCTGTGATTGACCCAACAAACAAACAAAAAGACTGTCAATAAACCAAAACAATAAATATTTAAAATCAACATAAAAATCACAATTTGGGAAATATATATATATAAACAGAAGCTAACATTAAGGTAAGGAGGATTCCCTTTGATCCCGACTTCAACATGCTTGGAGCCAATCTTACAATAAAATAGCTTCTTCGGAACATTAGGCGGAAGCGATATGTACATATTCACCTCTTCAAGCGTTTGGTCCCAGTCGAACACCTTCTGCCCTGGGAAAAAAAGGCTTTTAAACACGAAATCCACTTCAGATTCACATATAAAATCAGAGAATCCATACCATTATGTATGAAGCTGTGCTTTTTCTCAGGAGCCAATTTCTCCGCCATTTTCACTATATTGAGGATTTCACAATCTTTAATTTTGTCAATTACTTCTCATTACAAAGCCCTTGCGAAATAGGAGGACGGAGTACTAATATTATTATGACAAAAATGCGTGTGAGACGGTCCTCAATATTATTATGACAACAATGTGTGTGAGACGGTCTCACGGGTTGTATTTTATGATACGTATTTCTTTGGGTCATTAATGAAAAATACTAAAAGATATAGGGAATGAAAATTATATATATTTTTGTTATATTGAAATTTGGAAAAATAAATTTATAATGAGAAAAAATTTATCATTAGGCCAAAGAATAATAAATTTTATAAATAATTTATCAAGAGATCCAAGAATATTTAAAAAAATTATATTGGTCCGGGAAATTTTTTTTTTATTGTAGAGAAATAAATACACAAGAATAATAAATTCATATTGAGTCAATTTACACTATTATTATTATATAATAGTTGTTTTTTCCCAAAATTATAGGCCTCCAAAAAACAGGTCTGATTCGGATGACTCTTTGTCCTCCTAATAAGAACGATCATATTTAACTTTAGAACGTCAAGCAAAAACAGATATCGTAAACAAGAAAAAAATATTGTTTTCAATTTTCAAATAAGTGTTTTTAATAATCTATTTTTCATAATTATTTATCTTTGTTGGATTTTACTCACCAACAAGCTTTTGGGAAAGTGAAAAATATTCGAGCTTATGATTTTCTTGAATTTTCAATAATTACTATATTGGAAATTATCGTTACCAGATAATTCAAGATCTTAAATTAAAATCTTAAATGTAAATACAGTTAATAATTTAAATATTATCTCTAAAATTAGTTGAGACATGAATTTAAGTTTATTATGTATAACTTTTGTTTGTACAAAACTATGTTATATATTTTGGTTTATAAATTTAATTGAAACCTTATGATATACTAAGTAAAATATACAGCTTGAGCTCGACTTATATTTTAAATATTTTGCTATTAAAAGAGATGCAATATCTCGTTCTTAAAATGTTCAAAAATTAACCGAGCACTGAGAAATAACTTCGAGTTTGGTTCTAAAACTAAGTGGAAGAAACTCAAAATAATCCCTCTAAAAACCGATTAATCATTTGTAAAACATTTAAAAATATGCAAGTTTAAATAATAAAAACAGTTTGCTTGAATAATTTTATCAAACATTCGATATGCATTATTTTGGTATTGAAAGACACATAAAATGCTTTAACAATGTATCTTAAAACAGTAGCAATAATTTAATGCAATAAAGTAAGAGACACAAATTTATTTATGGATGTTCGGATATAAAACTCATATGTCTTTCATTCTTCCACTTGGGAATGATTTACTAGAAAATTTTGATTTTATACAACTATTTGTACAAACACATTTCGACTTAAAATTTATCTCTTGCCTGATCGAAATCATAACACACTCTCGATTGTAGGTTGCAATCTTATAATCCGCATAATTTTTAACGTTTTTTATGTCAAGACTACAAACGCAATTTTTAATGTCTTTATGTGAATACTATCAATCAACTATTCTTGAAGCTCAACTCTCTTTTGTGTGAGTGATTGTGTATGTGAGGAAATTAATCTATTATAGTGTATATACTCTCAAATGCATCCTCGTATACAAGAAAAAATCTCTCATCAAGCTAATATATCTATTTAGACTTCTTCTTGGGCTTATTCTTATTTTAACTTGTTTTTCTTTTATATAAGTTGTCTATACTTTGAATCACCATCAAAGCTTGTTGTTTCATCTTCAAATTGTTGTATTTATGTCTTAAAGAATGATATAAACATTTGAAAAAGTTATGTATTGTTTATGACATAAAAACAGTCATATGTGACTCTCTGACTACTTTTGATTTTAAGTTGTTTTAGCAGTTGGACTTTCAGAACGGTCTGGTCGGATTTTGGTGGCTGGACTTTGAGAGAATTTGAGTCTAACTGGACAAAGTCAAGCTGTTTTCTTCTTTTGATCATCGATTTTCTGGGTAAAATGATAAACATATATATTGTAGCCATTCCTCTTTAACTTTCTATATAATCAATAATCACTCAATTTCGATTTCATATGAGAGATATATGATCCATATGAGATATATATGATCTAAATACTAGAACTACTCGAAAAATAGTCCAAATAGCGGCTAGAAGTTTTGTGGTCTGATATACTAATTATAGATCTTGATTGTTTGATTTTTGAACAAAGTGATATACATAAAAGTTGTAGCTCTTTATTAGCTTTTCATAGGATCTAGAATCACTTCAGTCCAAGTTTGTATGAGAGAGTTATGATCAAAATATCATAACTGATCAAAAAAATACTCCGATTAAAGGCAAGAAGTTTTGTAGTTCGGTCCGGTTATTATAGCTCTTGATATCTGGGCAAAGTGGTAAACATGATATGAAAGTTGTAGCCCTTTATCTTAACTTTGCATAGCATCAAGAATCACTCAAATATGAGTTTCTAAGAGACATATATGCTCGACATACTGGCATCCGGTTAACAAACATAATGTCCAAACTAACCCGTCCGACCAGAGCTGGTCAAGACCAGCCGTTTTCTTTATATGCGATTTCCAGCTTGATCTTGCAATCAATGTTTCGCCTAGACAACATCCGAACTAGCTCAATCGATCTGAAATATGACTTATAGAAAATTGAGTTATTTGTTCAAAAGTTTTGCCCAATGGTCATTTAGATCACTGATCTATGAGATATCATTGAAATACTGAAACTCGTCAGAGTCTAGCCATTTGCAAAAATTAGAGTTTCAGCTTCCAACTTTAGGTAGCAACTTTATACTTAAATAAATATGTTAGAAACACAATAACAATTTTTGTTATCGTCAAAATCAAGATTGTTAGTGTTTGCGAACCTAATAAGTTCACTCATCTATCTTTATTTTTATTTTATATTAAATAAATAAAAATTTAATTTTATTTACACAATTTAAATTATTATTATTTAAAATAAATAATAATATCATTTTTATTTTTCATTTAAAACTATTTTATCTTATTTTACAAATGCAATTTATTTAAAATTAAAGATTTATTATAAATTTTAAATGAATAACAATTTAGAGTAAGTCTCTTGTGAGACGGTCTCACGAATTTTTATCTGTGAGACGGGTCAATCCTACCGATATTCACAATAAAAAGTAATACTATTGGCATAAAAAGTAATACTTTTTCATGAATGACCCAAATAAGAAATTCGACCCACGAAATTGATCCGTGCAACCGTCTCACAAGAGTTTTTGTGAACAATTTATTAAAACGTAGGTACAAAATTAGATAGAAAAGCTCGGAAGTTGTGAATTAAAAGCATGTTATTCATTGTTTTTCAAATTACACTGTTGATCTTTACATTTATAGCAAATACAACAAATGAAAGAATGACACGTGGATTTGTTGTTGCAATTAACATGCCAGACAATCATTCTGTTTGTTAGATTCGTGAGTGCGCATTCATCAGCATTTTCTTGATGGGCCAGGCTTTGAACATTTGATTATGGACCGGACTTTGATCTTTTGACTATGGGCCTTGAATCTTTGTTCTCTTAACTTCCTCCCTCAAGCTCAGCAATGGTTTAGGAAGAAGTCTGAGCTTGGAACGTAATCTGAGAAAAGTGGCAGCGGTCAAAGCTTTAGTGAGGATGTTTGCTATTTGATCAGAAGTTGGGACATGCCGAACGGAGATAGACTTGGATAATACTTTCTCTCGTGCAAAATGTAGATCAAGCTCAAGATGTTTTGTGCCAGCATGAAGTACTGGATTTGCACTTAAGGCAATGGTGCTGAGATTATCACACCATATTATAGGAGGTGCGACTGGTTGAACATGGAGTTCAGTTAATAAAGATTGAATCCAAAGAAGGTCCGATGTGGCATTAGCAAGACTTTGATATTCGGCCTCGGTACTGGAGCGTGAAACCACAGCTTGCTTTTTGGAGCTCCAAGAAACAGGGGTGTTTCCAAAGAACCAACAAAACCCAGAAGTTGATCTTCGATCATCAATATCACTGCCCCAGTCAGCATCGCAGTAGCCAATAAGATTGAGATTAGAAGACGGAGTGAGATGAAGACCGTAATCAAGAGTGCCTGTGAGATAACGAAGAATACGCTTGACAGCCTTCCAATGTGTATGAAGAGGTCTTTGCATAAACTGACATACTTTATTCACACTGAAGGAAATGTCGGGCCTTGTAATCGTGAGGTATTGAAGAGCTCCGACTGTGTTTCGATATAAGGTAACATCTTCAAATATGTCATCATCATGTGCAGATAACTTGATGTTGGTAATCATAGGTGTAGGCAGAGATTTAGCTTTATCAAATTTTGTTTTGACAAGAAGATCTCGGGCATACTTGGTTTTAGTAAGAACTAAAGATTGATATGGACACTTAAGCACTTCGACGCCCAAGAAGACGGACAAATCACCAAGATCTTTAAGAGAGAACTGAGTATGTAGCTGTAGGATCAAGTCTTGAACATGAGAGTTATTACTTCCTGTGATTAAAATGTCATCCACATATATAACAACATAGAGAATAGAACTTGAATCATATTTGACAAAGAGAGATGTGTCGGCCTTAGACGCAGAGAACCCCATTGACAAAAGAACACGTTTGAGTTTGTCAAACCACGCAAGAAGGGCCTGTTTTAAACCATAAATTGCTTTGTGCAATCTGCAGACAAGCTGAGAACTGCGTGACCCAACCTCAAAACCAGGCGCTTGTCGCATGTAAACAATCTCATCAAGATGTCCATGTAAAAAGGCATTATTAACGTCAAATTGACGAATATTCCAGCCTTTAGAAATGGCAATGGTGAGCACAAGCCGTATAGTGGTTGGCTTGACAACCGGACTAAAGGTTTCAGTGTAATCTAAACCAGGAGTTTGAGAGTACCCTTTGGCCACGAGACGAGCTTTATACAGAGCAACATCGCCATTGGGATTAGTCTTGAGTTAAAAACCCATTTGCAGCCTGTGATTGGGGCGTGGGTAGGGGCTTCAACAAGGGACCACGTCTGATTCTGAATAAGTGCTTGATACTCACTATGCATAGGCGCACAGGTATGGAGCAGCTTATGACCAAAACTTTGGGCTTAGAAATTCCAGCCTTGGATAGAGTGATCATCGGGTGGCAATTCTTGGGAGAGGAGGCAGAGTTTGAGGATTCCGAAGGAGAGGATAGAGACATGGAAATGGTGGGAGAAGGACGAAGTGGAGAGGAGAGAATGAGGATTTGGAGAGGAGTATAAGGTTGGAGGTATATTAGAGGGAATGAGTTGTGGTAGGTAAAGTAAAGAAGTGTCCGAGGGATCTTCAGAAGAGGATTGAAACATATTGTTGTAAGGAAAGACCACTTCATTGAATTTGACATCCCTATAGATATAAACTCGGCCATCCTTACTATAACAAATGTAGCCTTTATGAGCATTACTGTATCCTAAGAAAATACAAGGTTTCGAGCGGAATTGAAGCTTATGGTTATTGTATGGTCTAAGGCATGGAAAGCATAGACACCCAAACACAAGGAGAGAAGAAAAATCTGGATTTTTATGATAAAGAAGCGTGAATGGTATATGGCCAAGAGTTCCAGAAGTTGGAAGTCTGTTAATAAGATGAACAGGAGTGAGGAAAGCATATTCCCAAAAACTTAAGGGCATAGAAGCATGGGCAAGCAGGGAAAGACCAATCTCAACAATATGGCGGTGTTTTCTTGCTGGGAGGTGTAAGGTCAGGAAAACCTATGGATTATGCCATGATTGTGAAGAAAGTTAGAAAGAGATCTAAACTCTCCTCCGAAATCAGTTTGTAGGATCTTAATATGTTTCTGGAGTTGGGTTTGAACATACTTCTTAAAGTGAAGGAACACTGAATACACTTCAGATTTAAGCTTGAGAAAATAAATCCAAGTGAACCTACTGTAGGCATCAACAAAGCTCACATAATATTTGAATTCATTTCTAGATACAGTATGAGCTGGACCCCAAACATCCGCATATATTAATTCAAAATGTTCTGAATATTGTGTTAAAGAAGAAGTGAAAGGTAACTTATGACTTTTTCCAAGTTCACAGGTAGTGCAAAAGGCCATAGATTCATTTCTGAAAACAGAGAGATTACAAGAAGATAAAATTTTCTTAACAACAGGTAAGCTAGGATGGCCTAGTCTAAGGTGCCACCGATCCAAGAGACTCGGAGGCACATTGATTGATGGCTGGATGTGATCTCTGTTAGTGGAAGAAAATGAAGATGAGAGACATTTTGCTGAAAAGATGAACTGAGTGAGAAGTTTTCCAAGACTAAACTTGTATAGCCCATCATGGAAACTCCCTTTGAGAAGAACTTCTTGAGTTGCTAGATCCTTCACAAGACAAAAGTGAGGGTGAAATTCAAAGAAAACGTGGTTATCTTGTGCAAACTTGCTAACACTCAATAGGTTTTTATTTATTTGAGGAACACGGAGAAGATTAGTTAGCACAAAGGTACGAGATGAAGAAGGGGAAAGGAATTTGGAATGACCAAGATGAGAGACAGCCAAACCTGCTTCATTTCCCATTTGAACCTTACCCCCCCCTAAATACTCAGAACCCAATGTGAGATTTCCTAGTTCCTGAGTGACATGATGGGATGCCTCGGAATCTGGAAACCACCATTCTTCAACAGGAGAGTCAGAGGCAGTAGTGTTGAACGCAGTAGTGTTGAGGGCAGATGGTGGATGTGGTGGAGAGGAACGATGTTGATACTGATATTGCGATATCCTGGTATTCTTTGGCATTGGGACATAATCCTTCTCAAAACGATAGTAGCATATTTTTGCTATATGTCCAGTGATAGCGCAGATTTGACAGACAGTGCGGCCATTGTTGGGTTGCAATTTCGCCCCCCTCCTCTCATGTTTCTACCATGGCCTCGTCCTCGTTGATAAGAACCTTTGGAGGGCTGAAAGTGCTCGTGCTTCTTTGGGGATGTTAAGGTTGAGGCATGAATAGCAGGAGCATGGCTGCTGCCATTGAGATTATAGGTTTCAATGTGTCCTTCATGTGACAGGAGTAATGCGCTGACATCAGCAAAATTAAGAGAGTCGGTGTGTGAGGTGATGTGAACAACCACTGAATCATACTTGATTCCTAATCCTCCAAGGACGTATAAAGTCTGATCTTCTTCTGTGATCAGATGGCAAGTAGCTGCAAGTGTATCTATATAGTTTTTCATCTTACTGAGATAGTCTTTCATTGACATGTTACCTTTCTTGAGTGTTTGCAATTGAAGTTTGTAGTGCACTACTCATGCTTTTGTTCTTGAAGCAAACAAACAAGTGACTCTTCCCCAAAGTTGGGATGAAGTTTGACATCCCACCATTTGGCTTTGCACTGCTTCTGCCATGGAAGCAAGAAGAAACGAGAAGAGTAGTTGATCTTGTCGACACCAGGAGATGTACTGGGGATTGATTGTTTCTTCACTGCCTTCGGTGGAAACAAGATGAGAAGGGATTGGTGGGTTGTCGAGGATGAACACTTCTAGCCCCAAACCTCGAATGCTAGCCAAAACTTGTAAGTTCCACAGCAGATAGTTATCGTCATTTAACTTTACTGAGGTAATCTGATTTGCTGGGTTGATGATAAGGAGATTGGGATTAGAAGGAACAATGTTAATGGACGTTGAGGAATTGGCCTCCGCCATTTTTTTTAATGCTATGATACCAAGAAAGAAAAGCTCAGAAGTTGTGAATTAAAAGCATGTTATTCATTGTTTTCCAAATTACGCTGTTGATCTTTACATGTATAGCAAATACAACAAATGAAAGAATGACACATGGATTTGTTGTTGCAACTAACATGCCAGACAATCATTATGTTTGTTAGATTCGTGAGTGCGCATTCATCGGCATTTTCTTGATGGGCCAGGCTTTGAACATTTGATTATGGACCAGACTTTGATCTTTTGATTATCAGCCTTGAATCATTGTTCTCTTAACTAAATTAAACATTAAAACTTTATTCCTTTTTTTAATTGTTCTTATTATTAAATCATCGATTAAAAAAAAGATTTAAAAATATGGGGTGGGACAAGCCCATGTGGGTGAGGCTCCCACCCGGCCACCCCCACGACCTTTCAGGCGCATGGAAGCACAAGTCTTCAAAGAATTTGGGGAAAAAAATTAAAAGTTGGCCGTTCAAAAAAATGCATAGAACCTTCAGCTGATGTGGCAACATCGGCTTGAACATCATAAACGCATTAGTTTGAACATTAATGAAAACGAAATTTATTTAAGAATACTAGTTTGTAATAATTGAATGCATGCAAGTGGACATTAAGGTCAAAATCTTACATTAACTAAATTTTTTTATATTGGAATCATTTGATTTGATTGACTAGATTTTAAAAAAAAAATTCTAAAAAGTTTATTTTATTTTTTGTTTTATATTATTAGTATTTTTTATTGTTGTAGGACCATATCAATTTCATAAAAATATATTGATGAAATATATATATATACACTAGCGTCATCATATGAATTTTTTCGTTATAAAACTATAAATTAGGCTAAAATCAAACCTATGGATACAAATCTTGTTGTTAAATTTGGATAAAATTGAAATAATTTTATATTGAATTTGCTATAATATATGTTTTTTTAATCATTAGACATTACATAACATATATATATATATATATTTATTGAATGGTTTTAAAAAATTATGTGTGATTTTTGTGAAGGAAGAATTTTGAGAAAAACATGTGATCTATCTCGATTGTGTTTGGTTTGAGGAAAATATCCAAAAAGAAAGCAAAAAGACAAATGATGACAAACATGTACTGTTATTTTCTATTGTGAAACAAAAGCATTGGCAGTTGATTCCTCCGCGTGGACTGCGCGTCTGCCTCTGTGGCGTAAATTGTCGTATTTTAGGATTGTCTTTTTTCTTCTTCCAACCAACCAACCAACCAACCAACCTCACACCTTTGCCCCAAACATCCACCAACAGTCACGTTGTCCCTTCATTCACTCTCCCCCAAGAATTAATTTCAGCCGGGTTCTTTTTTTCTTCCGGAAAACAGGCAGGTCTTATAAAGAATCTGATCACGATCAATCCTCAACCTGGCAAACCTTGTATTCATTCGGTAATACTTAATACGCGTGAAGTTTCTTCTCTTTTTTATGCCACTGTGACTGTTCATTTGTTCTTCATCTAATATTCGATGTGTTTTCCATGTCAAGAAAAATAGATATTGAGGATCTATGTTTCTTGGTGTTTCTAGCTTAATCTATTAGTAGCTTGCTCGATGAAAGTTTGTTTCTTGATGTTTTTTTCTGGAAATATAGAAAAAAGTTGTCTTCTTTGTATTTATGTGTGTGTATTATAAAGGTCGCGTATGTAAGAACTTTCAAGAAAAAGACCTTCTTTTTTCCCAAATAAATTGGGGTCTCAGATTCCTTGAATTTGTTAGCTTTAAATATCTGTTGGTTCCTTGGAATTCTGTGAAAATGGGTTTTCTCATACCATTTATTTTTTTGGTTTTGTCTCTCCAGGAATTGTTATGGTGAACCTTCAGGAGATGCACATCTGAGTTTCTCAGCCTGGCAGAAGCTCACTTACTGAAGTTTTCTTCCTGCTTGAAATGGGTTGGGACGCAATCAAGTAAAGCAGGCTTTGAAACCTCAGTACTCCACTGTCTTAATCGGTTTTCATCATTGCTTTGGCAACTGCCCGTTGATTATGGCTAACTTTTATCAGATGTGATCTCTATATTGAATAAGCTCCTTTTGTTTATTCAGCTGAGAGGTTAATTTTTAGATGTGTACTAGGTTTGACAGGATATTACGTGTGTTAGTTCTTCGAAAGAGAAATGGTGTTTTGGTTTGAATTTCCTTTTCTTCTAGAGGATTTGGAGTGAGTTTGTTTGTTGATAATGGCGTTTCTTAGCTGCATATGTGCTTCATGGAGGAATAAGAAAGATAAGAGTAAAGTAAGTATGATTATTTTTTTCTAAATGTTCTCCCCTTTCCTGCTTTGGTTTTTTGCTTTTCATTTTCCCTTCTTGCTCTTTCAATGTGTTTGCTATTGTTATGTTCATACCCTAAACTTAAATTGCGTGCTTCTTCCTTTTCCCCATTGTTTAGGGAGACAATGGATCCTCTACACCTATTGGCAATGGAAAGAATTCCGAAACTTTGCTAGTAAAGGTTGAGCATCCCCAAAAATCTCCGGAAACTTTCGAGTTGAGATCAACTTCTTTTAATCACGACAGTCCACTTGCAGCTGATCGTGGAGAAGTGCATTATGAAGGTGGGGATGAGCAGGAGGATTCTTTGCAGATGAAGAGGGACAATTCTGATTTTGATTTAGTGTCTTACGTTGTAAAATCCAATGAAGAAATGATTGGTGTGAACTTTGATGATACATGTGATAAGATGCAGAACAACGATATTGAGGAAGACTTCGAGGCAATTGGTAGAGGACATGTTAGTGATCCTGGCACGGGGAAAGCAGAATTTTTGGCTTCTCCGAAACTTAAGCGATCCTGCTCCGATTTGGGTATGAGTAAAACATACCAAGAGCTTGCAGAGCACCTACATCTTGCAAAATCTAAATCGTACGAGGATATGCAAAGATTGACTGAAAGGTTCGGAGAGGGTATTTTTGAAGGGGATACAACAAGCCCATTTACCGTTATGACACAGAGAAGTGCTGACAAAGTAATATTGAAGAAGCGTTCTTCAAGTCAAATACTGCCCTCTAGAAGCAGGAGATTGTGGTGGAAATTGTTCCTGTGGAGCCACAGGAACTTGCATAGATCAAGCAGTGCAAACCCAAGGCCAAGTTATATCAAGGATGCTATTAATCTTCAAGGCGGCTACTCTTCAGATACCATAGAACCGAAACGAAGAATGCAGTCGAGCAAGTTTGGACTTCCATGTTCACCTAGTAATGAAGTGATCGATAAAGGAGAACGTGAGGTAAATGATCAGACATGGGACGGACTTTATGGAGTGTCTGGTATGTGGCCTCAAAATCAGTGGGTTGCTTTCCCTACGGAATCATCCTCTCCTTTGGCCAGAGTCGATGAGTGGGTGAAAGAAATTTCTGTACTGCCTCCATATCAGATTGAAAATGACAATTACAATGGAGATGATGTTGAATTTCCTCCCTCTCCTGATAATGGACGTCCACCTATAAGCATACCTGAAGATATAACACATGCTAAAATTGTTATACAGTCTTTAAATGCCTCATCAACTGTGGCTCATATGACAGGCATTATGCTTAAAATTATACCACCGATTTCACATTTTTCTGCTCTTCGATCCTTGAATTTGTCTGGGAATTTGATAGGTATATCATCGAGCCTATTCAAAACAACAAGCACTTGAACTGTTACCACGATCTTTTGATTTCTTGATGATTTATAATTTGTCACTCTCATACTACAGCCCATATAACTCCCGGATCTCTTCCAAAGGGTCTGCACGTGTTGAATTTGTCCAGGAATAAGATAAATAATATTGAAGGTTTGAGAGAATTGACTCGGCTGCGAGTGATTGATCTCAGCTACAATCGGATTTCTCGAATCGGTCAAGGTATATATATATCTTCTGCAATCCCCTTTTAATCAAAGAATATAGTATATATTGGCAGTCTGGTTTGTCCTGAACATAGTAATTATCCTGAAGTTTTGAATGAATATAGTAAAACATGTTCTTAAGGATATTAAAAAAAAAATCCCGGCTGTTGTGAAATGGACGTAGCTCTATAGTAATTATACTAATATTCCATAACTATCTATGTTTCGGGATCAAACCCTTTGGTGGCATTGATATAACTTACATGTGATAGAAGTTAGCGACGAAAAATATCTAATGAATCTCTTCTTGGTTTTGAATGTTATTAGGATTATCGAACTGTACGCTTGTTAAAGAGCTCTATCTTGCCGGAAACAAGATTAGTTATGTTGAGGGACTGCACAGGCTTTTGAAACTGACTGTGTTGGACTTGAGCTTTAACAAGATAACCACAACAAAAGCACTCGGTCAGCTTGTTGCGAACTACAGTTCGCTGATAGCTCTAAATCTACTGGGAAATTTAGTTCATAGCAATATCGGGGATGAACAATTGCGAAAAACTGTGCGCAGTATCCTCCCAAAGCTAGCTTTCCTAAACAAGCAGCCCATAAACCCACAGAAGGCTCGAGAAATCGGGGCAGATGCCATTGCTAAAGTGGTTGGAGACAGCAGGCGTAACAAAAGAAGAAAAGCAACAAGGAGGGCAAGTCAAGGGACCTCACCGGGTACTGGTTCTCGTAAGAGAAGCAGTGCCACTGCTGCACAGACAAGCAGGTTGAGATCGGGGATTCGTCTTTGAAACCATCGTGCACTCAAGGACGAGGCATGATTTGTAATAAATTATGTTAATTTCGATTTCGTCATTTGGTTGTAATCAGTGGTACCATACAGGAGGAGCTACTATACCCACCTAATGCAATTGGACGAATACGTCATATTGCATGTGAATATACTTCATATCTCGTTTATGTTGTTCCATTGTCGAGAATTTACTAAGTATGAATCCCACGTGAATTTAGAGCAAAAGTATTCACATGAGATGCAAAATAAAATTAAAAAAAATCTTCTTGTGGAGCAAAACATTTGCATGAGATGTCTGTCGGTACATGTATTTGTTAGCTTTTTACTGACCAAATGTAATTGAGAAATATCAACCGAGTAATAATCGGAAATAAACTTGTATTTTTTAAAATAAATTTCAGTTCAATTTCTTCGTCTGAATGGAGAACAACAAAATAACCCCCTGCATGCACCTCCGAGCATGGGAAAAGGAAGCTCATGATCATCATTTTGACCCGAGACGGACCCAAAAACGACGAGGGGTGTAATCGCCACGCTACTCTTGCACAACTGAAGTAAATACAAACACTATAACAGTTGAAGTGATAATTCAACAGGACATAGAGGATGAAATTGCAAGATTCCAAGAAATGTGAGAAAGGATGTACGCCTCTCCCCCGAGGCCTGAAAAACATATGGATTGACACGGGGAAGAGAGCGCGAGGATAGGAACACTTGGAGGGACAAGAAACGGC
The DNA here is from genome assembly GCF_012295235.1 of Primulina huaijiensis. Classification (NCBI taxonomy): domain Eukaryota; kingdom Viridiplantae; phylum Streptophyta; class Magnoliopsida; order Lamiales; family Gesneriaceae; genus Primulina; species Primulina huaijiensis. The sequence continues at coordinate 14,251,599 of NC_133321.1, forward strand.
ATCTAAGATTAAAGCACTTCTATACAATAATAATAGATAATTCTTTGTTTATTGTGTAACATTCTTCACAAATAAATTTCATCCTATAATTGTGCTCTTACAACGAGACATCACAAGGAAAACAAGTGTATAGCACTATATCATTTTCACTTTCCCTGTAACTACATGGCACCCCTATGTCCTTGCGGCTTCATAGGAGTTGTTGGTTGTCACAACCGCATTTTCGACTTTTGGCTTCAAAACTTTCATTCCAGACTTTACGTGGAACTTATGGTGATAAATTTTTATCCAAAAATGAATGTGAATATTATCATCTACAAATATCTTTAGCTAACCAGCATCTTTCAGGACAAGCTAGCTTGCCTTTTGGAGAAAGGCTTCTGGCAGATTAAGAGTTTCTCATCACTGTTGCTTTCAATCTCGACAACTCGTGCCTCCCATTTCAGATGTGTTGTGAGAGATCTAGCAAACTCAATTAGATGAGCACTGTCCCTTAAAATCACCCATCCCTGCATTTGATTGTTGATTAGCATAACAAAAGACCGAAGAATATGAATAAACGCAAATGGTACTCGCAAATAACCGGACAGATTTCATGATCATTTTAGGATTTAGCTGGAGATACCCTTGTTTAATAATTAGAATCAATTTGCATGTATGCCATAATTCATAAGCAGCTAGGCGGAATGAATCAACATGTGCAAAAAACCATTCATTAATTCTCACTTAAACTTGAGACGTATCAAGAAATTTGAATCAGGACTTCTGATATAATATGTGATCTTCAGATTGATCCAGAAGAGGTTAGCTTTCCATTTGCATGCTTCAATATCAGGCACAGATCTAAAACCAGGTCGATTGTGTGGCTAAAATCAAATTTATTACACACATTCATCTATAATGATGTCAACTATGAGAGTTCAAATATAAATAGTTCGTTGGGTGAGGTGAAAATAAACTTAACAAAAGCATAGCCATTATTTTTACCAGTCTTCTTTACTGTGCATTATAAATGCATCTGTATATGCAAATTAACTCGTTCGTATCGCAAGAGAATGAACTCCGGTCTAGATTAATTTTTTTTTATCAAATACCTCTGGACGAAGCAAACGATCTATCTCAGTTAGCAGATCAAGCGCCTGGCATGTGGGATGCTCGGTAAATTGAAGGGAGATTAGCCCTTGAGCATGGACCAAATCATATGTTCTTGGATATGTTGGAAATGGTTCACACCTGGGCAGGTGGGAGATACGTCACAGTAAAGAAAGAAAGTGGTAAAAAAATAAAAATCAATTACAAAATGTCAATGAGAAAAAAATAAGCAAATGACAGCACTTATTTCAGTTCACTCCTATTATATGTGGGGGTTGTTTATCAATAATCATTTAATCACAAATATATTTCAGGATGCTCGAGGGCGAGGGCGAGGGCGATTACTTCTCTCTCTGGAATACCTTCTTCTGTTTTCTTGAGGGAAAGAACAGAAAAATAACCATCACAAAGAAGAAAAAATTTACATTTGCATTTATAGTGCAAATCATGATATAATTTCTTAGATTACTCTATATTCTTAAAGCACCCTTTGAAGAATGGCAACGGCTGAAAGGAGAATCAAAGACAGACGCAGAATGCATGTTGAATAATTAATGTTGCGATCAAGTTCACAATTTCCAATGTTATCTAGTTGCATATGGAAATATAACACCAAGGTTCATCAGACGAACCAGGAAAAGTTTCATGAAGATTTGATTTAAAAAAAGATATATATCCTGCAAGGAGGAACAAAGCTATCCTCTGGTAGAAAGTGGCAAAAGAAAACACATTTTCTAAGTTTTCAACAGCAACAAATTCAGAAAATCAAACATGTTATAACACAGGATCATATTTAACTTGAAATAGGATTGATAAGTAGTAAGCAGAAAATAAAAAAACAATTATAGTGCCATAAAATAGAATGTAAAACTTACCAGTCATGTTGAACTCCAATAAAACCCCTGTCAACTATTAGAGGCAGACTGTTAGGTCCTCTAGTAGGGACAACATTCATCACCCACACAGATTTTCCAGTTTCTAACAAGGCAGCATTGAAACCACCAAGACGAGCATTCATGTCTAGCACATTTCTCAGCATGTTAAAAGGTGGCGAAGGATCCTCATCTCCAGGTCTCTTCGGGTGATCAGAAAATATTAGTGGTGACAGCAGAGACCAATAATTTCCGACGGCTGATTTCCAGTTAACAGCATCTTGGGCAACCTCTTCTGACTGCAAACCTAACATGAAAAGTAAAGAAAGTCATAATTGTTTTGCTCAATTAAAAAGCACAAGCATGAGGCGATGATTTCTTAAGCCTTTGGATATTTATGATGCAGTAAAATATCAACTAGTGTGCGGATCAACTCTTTCAAGATGATACAATAAACAAAGTAAAATCTTAGGGTAACTGATTGACACTCTGCAAACCTAACACGAAAAGTAAAGAAAGACATCATTGTTTTGCTCAATTGCAAAGCACAAACATGAAGAGATGAGTTCTTAAGCCTTTGGATATTTATGATGCAGTAAAATATCTACTAGTGTGTGGATCAACTCTTCCAAGAAGATACAATAAACAAAGTAAAATCTTAGGGTAACTGACTGACAGCATCTGAGGTCACGCTTAAATACTGCAATTCTCAATGAAGATTGAGAATTACAGTGACAAACTTTAAGGCATGGAAAACAATATGTCCACCTGGTACAGGTCCTTAAGTAAAATATAATCTTACAATAAGTAAAGTTAGCCCAACCTTAGAGTCTGCCATAAAAACTAGGGGGTAGTTTTTGTTTTATGCCCAGCCTCAAGGAATTGGAATTTACTCAATACGTTATCATATAGTACCGTGAATTTGAAGTTCAGCTGAGCTCAGTGTAGCCTGGGAAGGCCATTTTCTTCTTTCTTCGATAGAGATCCAACGACGGCTCTGTGTTCCACTAATGCATGACTGGAGTGGCCGGTAATAAGGAGACTCGATGTCATGGACCTTGCTACAGAGAGAAGGAGAAGCAGTTTTCCTGGAAATACAATCAAATGGTTCTTTCTTAGGTGTGATGGTGTGATGCACCACTTATATTTATTCTCGACATCTTAATTTTGTTCCTTTAATTTATCTTATCCACGATCACCAAAATAGTTCCGCAACAAGTAGCATGTTTTCAACATAAGTTAAATATACAAAGAACGCTGTTCATTAGGGACAGGTGAAATTTATACAAATTATAAAGACACGAAAAAGTAGGTGATTCATATGTAGCCTTGCCTTGCGGAATAACATTTCTTCTCACTAGTCTTCTTCCATACAACAGTCTCGTCTTGCTGTGGCAACATCTCCCAGCATAGATTTTCTGCTAATGACCGCACTGCATTCCACTGTTTCAGATTAACCTTATTCCGAAGGGATCGCTGGGAATTTATGAGTGGACTAGTCCAGACAAAATATCCACCGGGCCGTAACAAACGATTGACCTCAAGCAAAAATATACCATCTGCACCAAAAGATGAGAATTACGAAACAAAAAAGGAATGTTCTCAATTATGATATAATCACTTAACTTAAAATAGAGCTATGATATATGAATTTCAAATCAAACATGGATACAGGGTACTACACTGTATTTGACACAAATTTGAATAGATAAAGCAAATGCTTTTATGTTCGGACATGGGCAGTGATGCTTGATGGCAAGGCAGCAGGGTCCAGAATTAGAAATATTTTAGGCGTATACTCTTCTCCTATCAAGAGCGTACAGTGTGCCCAAAAGAGGCTTCCAACCGTTGACTACACATCCATGTTTCTGAGCTTAACAGCAAACAGCAAGTTCCAGAGGGAGATCCTATCCATGCTGATAAGGGAAAGTTCTATCAAGACCAGTAGCTGAAATTTAAATTAAATTCTACAAAGTTGTGGAGAAAGATATTCCTATTCTATAGGCACGTAGCAACAACAGATCCCACCTCAAAGAGACAGACTCGTATGATTAGCATAGATATCTAAAATGGTGGGCCCTTTAATTAATTGTTGAAAGAGCAGAATACTAATTCTCTAAGGCTTAGCTACTTGAATAACAAATAAAAGACACCAGGTCTCAACGAAGTGTGATTTCAAGGGGGAGTACAATATGAACTTCGCCGATTATTGTTCCCTAACATAAGAGAGCTTTAAGTTCAGGGCTTCAAATTTTTAAGATAGATCACATTCATTTTACTAAAAAAATTCAATCCTATATGGACCTCTAATTTTCAAATCCAAGAGGGTGTGCTAATTGCAAATCAAAAGCTAGTTTCAAGTTTGATAATATAAAAAAACAATTAAATGAATTAAAAATGTAGTCAAACTAAGATATGTTTCTCTTTCTGTGATAAGAATATAAGATGATCATAGACAAAAATGAAACCCAAGATTTTGGCGTCCGATTTGACCACTCTGTTATACGCCTATCTTATTTTTCTTTCAGCTGGCCCTCGAGCAAACCAGGAATTTGGCCAGGTTGATTATGGAACTCCTTAATTATTTAACCTATTCTTTTACGACTTCCATTTCCCCCTAAGGTAGAATCTGAGGTAGATATGTGCCTTGGACTTCATGATTAACTCTTGATATCAATATACACAATTCCAACTTTTTAGTTGAACTTCCGTGTTTATGCTACAGCTTCCAAAGGAACTAGGGCTTCTATGAAATTAAAAACAAAATAAAAATAAAAGCTTAGGTTGTTGCAATTTCATTTTCGTCAATGATAAAAGTCCTGTGTTTACCTCGCATAGCTGCAAAAGTTCACAATATAATTGCTCTTTAAAACCCAAACTTACTGCGTGCTTGAAAATTTTTAATTATTATATCATAATAAATGCAATATTCTCATTGTTAGAAAACCCATATAGGTGCCCACACGGGAGCAATCATTTTGAATCCTACCAATTCTTTCATGCATAGCTGTTACCAAGAACTATTCTGATATGTATAGTTTAGATGGAGAATACTAACAGAAAAAATAATCCATGCAAATTTAGTATTAACTTTTGCTTGTTATCATCACTTCTTCCACAAATAAGGAACAACTGAGATAACAGAAGAAAGAAAAGTATTTTTAAAAAATTCAAAATTACCATAATAGAGTACCTTTTGTATCCCAATCAACACGACATCTTGCACAATGTATCATATCAAACGAAAGGGACGGATATGGTAACTGCCTTGACGTGAATGAGCCAATCATTGCTGGAAGACCTCTTTCTAGTGTTAATTGAACTTGACTGCCCGAAGCCTCATAATTTGCTATACACATGGTCAATAGTTGGTTGGAAGATAGATGCGCCCCAAAACTACCATAACCACATTCTATGTCCAGGATCGTCCGAACCTAAAATTAAACAGATAAAATAGTTATATTATTGAACATTCGATACATGATTTCAAAATTACTACATAAAATAATATCCAGCACTCAAAATATGGTGTCGTCAAGATAAAGCTGATGTAGTGGCTCAAAAAAGTCGCATTTCAAGTTATCACTTCAAGGGTGCATGGCTCATAAGACAACTAAGTTAGCATTATGGATCCAAGTAAATTCACATCGAAGGTATCACTTAGTAAGAAACTTAAAAAAGCACTCTCTGGGAGCTTTTAAATTATATCCTACATAGATCAAACTGCCAATCATTAGCAGGGCTACTAAATAAGTGTAGAATGGAAATCTAGAAATTTTCATTTATAATTCCTGGCATGCCTATCGATAATTTTAGTAATCTTGCAACAAAGTACTTCGCAAAAACTGTGCTTGTTCGGAACTTCTGATGCAAAGCTTTCAGACAGGGGAGCAAGATAATGTTTTTGGTAGTGTTGAACCGACAACAGAGTGTTATCTAAACCAAAAAGCTGGGGGATCAACTGCAACAGGTGCAATTCAAAGAAGCAAAACACATAACGCCATAAAGTAGTCAAATGATGTAGAAGGTAAATCACACAAATAAAGCATGGCACTATCAACTTACTCCAGCTTGTAAGTAATTATCATTTTTTAGTCCAATAATTTCTGCGATTTGATGTGCATAGTCTTCAACATCAAATGTAGAAGATACCGAACGGAAGGAAATCTGGTCTTCATCTAACATCATCATCCTGCAGTTAAAGATGGAGAAGAAATTCCAATGAAGGACCTGAATGACAAATACCAGTTTTTACCAAGATTACAAAATCAACTCTTTTACTCACCTTTTGGTTAAACTTCCCGAAGATAGCACCTCTTGTGCTGTGATATTAACATTTGCAAACCAGATGACATCCTTTCCAGCAGGCCATCTGAGTGGAATCTTATAATTGACAGGTGTAAGAACCAAACAGTTTTGCTTGAAGCCGCCTTCACAATGGCGGTTGTATTCTTCACCATTGGAAAATCCCAAAGCAAGATTTTCCGATACATTGAAGCAAGGGACATAGTTTTCCGATTCCTCCGAACAATAATCCAATTCTCTCATTCTTGAAGAACCAAGAGACAGCTCCCCAATCTCATGAAACTCCGAGTACAATTGCTCTTGAAGTCGCCTATATCCATGAAATATTTTCCCTCTACTCATAGAGGTTATAGAAAGTGTCCACCAGAAGGAACCAGTAAGAGCAAGAATTACAATCACCACTAAACTGAATCTGAGCAGAGAGATTGTCACTTTATGCCTACTCCTCAGAGTCCCAGGGCTAAATGGATCAGAAACGAATCCATTCTCGCTCAAGCCGTGTTTCGAAAATAATTTATTCGGAAAAAGAATTCGAAGAGGGGATTTGATAGATAAATATGCATGATCACCACCGTTGGTTCGAGTCCGGTCCATGTCTTCCTTCTCGGCTCTTTCTTTCATCTGAGAATCTTCCCACAGATCATGACTGTTCCCTGAGAATCTCCCACCTCCACCTGACACACCTCGATGGAGAGGACGTGACATTTTACAATCTAAGACACCACACAAAAGAAGGAATCATTAAAGAACAGAAGCACCATATGGGCCAACCACAGAACATAAAAACATCTTTTTAATCACTTGTTTTAAAAAACAGCCAAGCCGAGATGAAAAGGCAATTGATATATCTCTTCCTAATTGCATTTTTAGATCCTCGACGTCGTAAAAAGCCACAATCCGTGATCTTTAAAAAAACAATACTATATTAACCCAAGAGAAGGAGATTTTCACTGTACATGTAACGTGAACTGAAAAGCAGAAATAAAATACTCAGTATCCATCAAAGAAACACACCATTTAACAATAAATTTAGTAGATTCACTCCAAAACATAACTAAAATGCCCAGGATTCGCCTTACCCACCAAGGAACACAGAGAAAAAAAATCAAGCTGGCTGGAAGCTGAATTCAGCTGAGCTCAATCGCTCAAGGCAACCAAAACAAACACCAGAGATGATAACAACCCACAAAAACAAATTTAGATCAATATAATTTAAAAAAACCATTAAATACGTCATCTTTCCACCTACGATTCAAAATCGCAAAACAACAAAAGAGAGCGGTTCCAGAAAAAACAACAGTTTTTTTTCTTTCCGAGCATTCATTCACCTTGAGAGATGCAAATTCTGCTGACGCTTAAACAAAAAACCCTCCTCGATTTCAGCCTATCCTAATGCGGTTTTTCATGAATCCACACAACCCAAAGATTTGGCCTTGCCCCACCTCCTCACCTCACCTCATTGTTTGATCTCTCTTACACACACAATCAACCCACTCCCCGAGCTCCCAAATCCCCCTCACAGCTGCACAATTTCCCTCACGCCAGCTGGGACTGCTTTTTGGAGAGAATCCGAGTGAGAAAACAGCTAAAATCAGAGAAAATGGGAAGGAGAATATCATCTGCCAAGCTCACACGTCCACACATACATATACACACAGTAAAATGTGTCTATTTGTACCACTGTGGATCCAATCTCAGCAGGGGTCGCGCGTGAAAGACAATTTTTTAATCGATTAATTAATTAATTATTTGATCCCACAATTAATTAGTGTTAATATAAAATTATTTCATATTTATATAATAAATATTATTTTAATATTACATTTAACTAATATATTATAATAGTAAGGTTTATTGTTACAAAATAATACCGTGAAATAATTTATTATAGAGTATATTATGCAACATTAATATCGCGCCAACTACCAATTTGTATTTTTAATTTTTTTTCTTCGTTAATAAATAATATGGGACTCTATAGTTCAACTATAAGCTTTCAAATTCAAGAATAAAAAATTGAAAAATAATAAATAAAAACTATACTAATAATTTAAATATGTAAATCTATTAATTTGAATACGTTACAGACCCGTGTAGATTTCAAATTGTTCTCGCACAAATTTAATCTTATACAACTGTTAAATATTTTTTTTTTTTAATATTTTTAAACAAAACAATTTAAAAGGTATATATTTCAAGCTTTTTAATACAAAATAATATTGTAATGTAAATTTTTTTAATGACGTAAAAATCCATAATCGCTACCCTTGATAAGCTTGTCCAAAAAAATATTGGTAAAAAAATCAAATACATGATCATTGTCAAATATCAAGATAACGGATGCAGAGTTCAATGAAACACTTTCTTTTACAGATAATGTGTATATGATTATTATATATATAGTTTTGTTATGTTGTCTATCAAACGTGCCAACTTGTATGTCAATCAGGAGTAGGTCTCTTGTGAGATGGTCTCACGAATTTTTATCTGTGAGACGAGTCAACCCTACCGATATTCACAATAAAAAGTAATACTCTTAGCATAAAAAGTAATACATTTCATGAATTACCCAAATAAGATATCCGTCTCACAAAATACGATCCGTGAGACCGTCTCACACAAGTTTTTGCCGTCAATCAATATGTTGACATTCAACTATTGGATATACAATTTGATATGTTTTGTATCTATCAATAAGGTGTTACTCAACTATTTGATATATAATTTAATATTTTTCATCATGTCTGACAGGTGAGTATCAACTATATATATATATATATATATTCATGAAGTATAAATAACTGGACCCGAATAGGACGCAAGCTACTAACGAATTGAGAATTCAATCAAACATTTACTTTAATTTTACCTTATTGTACCATTTAATTAATTGCGTCATTTAATTAGAGAGAGAATTAAAGTGAATGTGGGAGGAGTGAGCATTAATCTATGGGAAACATATCATGTTGACAAAAGAACTATGTGTTCATCCTTTTTTTAGCAATATTTGCTCATCTAATATATCTTAACAACTTGAATTTCATGCAAAAAATTTATTGAGTGATAATCCCGTATGTGTGTTGTGTGTGTATAAATCGATTTTTTTTTTGTATGTATGATATCGGCGATAAATGTCGAATATTTGATCTGTGTGTATATGTGTGTGTAAATTATATAATTTCTAGTAAATTGCCAAATAATTTGCTTATTGTTTCTTGCAGTTTACATCACTATGTTCATGTCTTGGTTTTTTTTTTTTATGATGTGATCGTTTGATTGTGAATTTTGCTAACTTAATGGTGCATTTTAGATTTTAGGATTACTTCAAGTTAATATAGCATCTTTTTCACACAAAAATTTTTATGAGATAGTTTCACGAATCAATTTTATAAGATGAATATCTTATTTGTATATCTCATGAAAAATATTATTTTTTATACCGAAAAAATTATTTATTGTACATATAGATAAATTTGACTCGTCTATGCTATCTTTCTTAATACTTTCTACGAGTAGGTCTCTTGTGAGACGGTATCACGAATCTTCATCTGTGAGACGGGTCAATCCTATCGATATTTACAATAAAAAGTAATACTCTTAATATAAAAAGTAATACTTTTTCATGATNAATAAAAAGTAATACTCTTAACATAAAAAGTAATACTTTTTCATGATTGACCTAAATAAGAGATCCGTCTCACAAAATATGACCCGTGAGACCGTCTCAAAATACAAGTTTTTGTCTACTCTCTGCTTGTGATCATAGGAAATTAAAAAAAAATTTATTTTCTTAAAGTAATATGTAATTTCAACAAAATGGTTAAGCCTTAGCAAATTTAATTCCCCAAAATGTGGATTATAAATGTTACTTCTGAACAACTTTTTGTTCTTGGTAGTTGGTGGTAGTCATAAATATCAGCTCACGCGATAATTCGCGTGCACAATAATTTTAATACAACAAAATTTTTAACAAATAATTAATTATTTAAGTAAATTTATTTTAGAATTTAATTTACTAATTTTTTTTAATCATTTTTATTGAATATAAGAAGGGATAGTTTTGTTCATCTATTAAAATAATAAAATTAATTTTTCTAAGGGATTAGTACATTATTATATAGGATCTCTTCATATATCTGATATCTCCATCTTTTTTATTAAAAAAAAAAAATTTTGTATTTTATCAATTGATGAGAATGTAAAGTTTAGTTTTCTTAAAAATTATTTTATTCAATTACGTTATCTCCTAGATACGTTTGTTGGATAAATAATTTTATAACAATCCAAATATTTTATTAAAATGAGATTAAGACGACATATCTATTTTATCAAAAAATATAATTTGTGATAACGATTTGACTCTAATAATTTAACATGTAACAAAATCTCAAACATCAGAGTTAGATAGTTCTCTCAACGAACAATTATCTTTCCAATAATCGCACTCTTAACAATATATGAGAATCGAATAAGTGACTTTAAATATTATCAATTATATGATCAAAATTTTGACATTTGACCAAAAGCTATGATGATAATTATACAGATATAATATTTTAAAGCGTATAATAGTCAAAACGTCAAGATCCGATCGTTATCTCAGTAAGAACAATTATTACATCATAAGATCATGAATCAAATGTTATATACTATGTATGATGGGCTTATTTCGTTGTATCATAAATTAAACGGGTTTTTAGAAAATAAAACTGAATGGTAACTCTATTTAATGCAATTCCATACATATTTAAAGTTATGAAATTCCGAAATGGAAAGGAGCCAGAGGGTGTCTTCGGTGTCTTTACTCTTGCGTGTCCATCTGTCCACTCCCAGCTTTTATTTTACAGGTAAATATTTAATTCACTTTTCATGATTTATTTTCTTCTCTTTTCTTTTCTTTTTTTAAATTTGGATATTTCTTCAATGGTTAGTTATAATTTTGAGTTCTCCGTTATTTTCTTGTGAGACGAATTAACAATACTCATATTACAATAAAAAAAATAATATTTTTAGCATAAAAAGTAATATTTTTTATGGGTGACCAATAGAAGATATGTCTTATAAAATTGACACATGAAATCGTCTCACTAAAAAAATTATATTCTTTCTTGTATATAATTGGTGTCAGAAAATCAAATAAATTATTAAAATAGAGAAAATTTAAGGATACCAACCTTATCATTACAATAGAAATATGATTAATGATGTAACGCCCCGAAAATTTAAAAGTTCACGCGAACCACATGCTCGAATTTAAAAGTCCACGCGAACCACATGCTCGAATTATTAAGTTATTTTCGGATTTGTGGCATATGTCAAACTTTTGCTTGTAATTTTCCTTCAAAAATCATGTTTTTGTGTGGTTAAAGGGCTGCCATGATTTAGGTTATGATCACACATTGTTTTACATGGGTTTGAAGGACTAGAACACACCACACACGCTGGTAGAACAAAAGAAAACAAGCTGGAACGGAAAGTGGGTTGTGTGTGTGTCAAGGGCTCGATTTCCTGGGTTATGGGACTTGGCTTGCTTAGGGCTGGGACCAGGGCTAGCTATGGTCCGTGAGGGGTCAAGGGAAGAGTCCTAGCCATGCTAGGACTCGAGACAAGAGTCAGGGAAGGAGTCCTAGCAAGCTAGGACTCCAACCCGTAAGTTGCAAGGGTAGCCGGGCAGGTTTGCTGCTGGTGCAGGGAAGAGAGGGGCTTGGCCAGGGGGTCTGGGCTGGGCTAGGTTTAGGAGGGTGCTTGAGGGGCTGGTTCAAGGGGTGGCTCGATGGTTAGAAGCCTAGCATCAAAAACGTGAGATTGAAGCTCATGACAGCAAGTAGGCGAGAGGTTGCTGTCAAGCTCCAGTGGGTTGCTGCTCGCGTCCAGGGGCTTGGGTTGGTCTGGGATTGGTCTGGGATTGGTCTGGGCGTGGTCCAGGGGAGGTTAGGGTCATGATAGGTCGAGTGGTTAAGGGCTGGAAGGGTCCTAGACTAGGTGGGAGTCCTATGGTTCAAGGAAACTCACGCACACACAGCACATGCAAATGGGTCTTANACATTAAACATTAATTGTTGTTGCTCAAATATATAATTATAATATTGCATTCAATTAGTTTATTTATATTTGAAAATGAATTTAATTTATAAAATAAAAGAGCCCTTTGAAATTTATCTCTTAATATAAGATCATTCAAATCAGATTTTTTTGTTATTGAGACAAATTAATTGCTTTGTTTAAATAAATCAACTCGACTTGAGATTCATATGTTGGAAAATTTTGATGATTAATGAATNGTGGTTTTACGGGCTGGGCTTGGACAGTAGGGTCCCTAGATGAGTTAGCTAGGTTTTGGGTCAAGGTGGCTCGGGCGTGACTCGAGTAAATTGGGAGATGGCTCGTTGTGTTCGATTATATGTNTGTTTGATTGGAAAAATTCGAAACGAAAAACGAAACTTAATGAACANAATTTCGAAAAATAAAGGACTAAAATCGAATCCATGGGTCCACGGGGGTGGCTCATGACTTGGGAAGGGTAGAATAAATCTTAAAAATGTTATGTTTAATATTTGGGATCAAAATAATGAGTTTTGAATTTATTCGGGATTTAATCGCCGCATGAAACGCTAATTAACGAATTAATTGAAACGCANAGTAGTCGGAACATGTAAGGGACGAAAATCGAAAAAAAAAAAATTTTATTCGCGTGAACAGTAGCATGCGTGCACCTGCTGGCAGGCGCGCACATGCGCGCGTGTGCACGCGCCTGCCGAGCGCTGCCGAGAGCGCTCGGCAGCGCGCGGGTAGGCGCGCCCCTTCGACTGTTTTTCGTGTCCCTTCGATTTTTTTTGCATTTTTTATTTCTTTGGCATTGTTTGATGATTGTGGTCAGTTAAAATGGCCAAGGGACACCCTTATGAATGAAAGTNGAATGATGTTTTATATGCTAATATGATTATTTTCAATGATTATGGATGTTTATGAATTTTTATATGTTAATATGTCTATTTTAAATGTTAAGGATCCTTATATGTTAAAATGGTTATTTTAAAGGTTTATGATTTAAATGTTAAAGAGTTATTTTAAATGTTTATTATGTTAAAATGTTGATTTTAAAACGTTTATGGCTTTTAATGATTTTTATATGTTAAAACGTTGATTTTTAAAGNCACTTGCCTCTACAAGCCATTAATTTTGTTTTCTTCTTGTTTTTCTCACATATTTGAATACCCCACACAACAATCTTAAGAAGAATTTTGGATTTTTGATCATTTGCAAGAAGATTTTCAATGGCATCATAATCTACAACACCACATCCAACCATTGCACAGGGAGAGAAACCAGAAAAGTTTTCTGGTGCAGATTTCAAAAGATGCTCTTCTATCTCACAACCTTGAGTTTGTCAAGGTTCTTGAAGGAGGATCCTCTCACCGTTGCTGAAAACGAGACAGACACCAACATGAGGGCCGCTTTGGATGCATGANCCGCCGCCCAGTACTATGGTTTCTTTAGATGGATCCATCGCCCATTAAGATTAAGAATACGAGTCACAATCACGATCTGAATTCTACATACACGAACATGAATATGAACATGAATATGAATATGGATACGAATATGGATATGGATATGGATATGAATATGAATATGTTTATGTTGATATGAAAATGTTTATGAAAATGTTTGTGTTTAAAGAGGATGCATCATTATGAAAATGTTTTTATTTAAAGTTTATGCATCATGAAAATGATTTTGTTTAAAATTTATACATCTTCATGAAAACGATATTTTAAGTACAAGNAACAAGAGCACCGAGGCCAAGGCAAGTAAGATGGCAGCAAGGGTGAACATTGTTGAATCAGGTTTTAAAGGAAAGAAGAGGAAGTTTGAGAAGCAACCACAACAAGGTCAACAACTACCAAACAAGAAGAAGTTCAAAGGCACTTNTTTTAAAATGGTTCTAAAATCTTTTTATGCAAATGTGTATGATTCGGCCGATACTATGTAAGTGTTTTAAAAAAAAATTTCTAGCACATTTTTAGCAAAAAGAAAGTCAGACGTTTCAAAAGCACTTTTGAAACTAGTACAAAGACAAACCTGGATANTGGTGGGTTGATACTGGAGCAACTCGACACATATGCTCCAACAAGGGGATGTTCTCCACATACACTCCATCGACCGGGAGAAAACTATACATGGGGAACTCCGCTACATCGGAGGTGGTGGGCACTGGAAATGTGGTACTGAAGATGACATCGGGTTTGGAAGTAACCCTTGTTGATGCACTTCATGTACCAGACATAAGAAAAAACCTCGTGTCTGGGTCTCTGTTGGTCAAACATGGGTTTAGATTAGTATTTGAGTCTAACAAGGTTGTATTGACCAAGAATGGTCATTTTATTGGAAAAGGATATCTCGATGAGAACCTTTTCAAGTTGAATGTAATGGCTATACGCCAAAATGTTGTTGAAAGTAATAAAGACAAAAGTTCTATTTACTTCCTTGAGTGTTCTCATTTATGGCATGTTCGTTTAGGACACGTAAATTTTAATACCTTGCAACGTTTAATGAAACTGAAATTATTGCCTAAACACAACGTCGATCCAACACACAAATGCGAAATATGTGTTGAAGCAAAAATGACCAAAGCGCTTTACCACTCGATTGAAAGATGTACAACTCTTCTAGAACTAATACACACAGATCTTGGTGATTTAAAGTTTGTACAAACTAGAGGAGGGAAAAGATACTACGTGACATTCGTTGATGATAATACAAGGTACTGTTACGTATATCTTTTGAGGTCGAAAGATGAAGCTCTTGAAGCATTCAAATGTTATAAGACCGAAGTTGAGAATCAACTAGACAAACAAATAAAGAGAGTTTGAAGCGATAGAGGGGGCGAATACGCAGCACCGTTTGATGAATTTTGCACATCTTTGGGCATAATTCATGAAACGACTGCTCTTTATTCACCACAATCGAATGGCATTGTCGAAAGAAAGAATCGAACTCTGAAAGATATGATGAATGCTATGTTAATAAGTTCAGGACTACCCCAAAACTTGTGGAGGGAAGCAATTCTATCGGCTAATCACATCCTGAACAAGATACCCCACAAGAAAAATGACAAGTCATCTTATGAATTGTGGAAAGGTCACAAACCTTCCTACAAGTACCTTAAAGTGTGGGGGTGTCTAGCTAAGGTTGAAATACCAAAGCCTAAACAAGAGCGAATTGGACCAAAGACGGTAGACTGCATATTCATCGGATATGCACATAATAGTAGTGCCTATAGGTTTATAGTGCACAAATATGAAAATGTAGAAATGAATACGGGCATGACAATTGAGTCAAGAAACGCAGTATTTTTTGAAAATATATTTCCTTGTAAAGAAAGGAAAAAAAATGGTTCTAGCAAGCGAAAATTTGAGATGGAGCATGAAGGTCAAGGACCTACACATGAGCCAACTCTAAATGAAAATGTTACACCATTGGAAGGCTCTTCAAAGGAGCAAGAGCCAAGAAGAAGCAAAAGGGCTAGAATCTCAAAGTCTTTTGGTCCAGAATTCCATACTTTTATGTTGGAGAATGAACCAAAAGACATACAAGATGCTCTGACTAGCCCTGAAGCTCCCTATTGGAAAGAAGCCATCAACTCTGAAATGGATTCCATATTGCAAAACCATACTTGGGAACTAGTGGATCTTCCACCAGGTATCAAGCCATTGGGATGCAAATGGATATTGAAAAAGAAAATGAGAGTTGATGGAAGTATTGAAAAATACAAAGCCAGGCTTGTGGCCAAAGGCTATAGACAAAGAGAAGGTCATGATTTCTTCGACACATATTCACCAGTTTCAAGAATAACATCCATTCGTGTGCTCATTGCTATGCAGCTTTGCATAACCTTGAGATACATCAAATGGATGTCAAAACGGCATTATTAAATGGTGAACTTGAAGAAGAAATATATATGGAGCAACCTGAAGGCTTCATTGTTAAAGGACAAGAAAGAAAGGTCTGTCGTTTAATTAAGTCACTATACGGACTTAAACAAGCGCCCAAGCAGTGGCACGAAAAATTTGACAAGGTAGTATTGTCAAATGGATTTAAGATTAATGAGTGTGATAAATGTTTTTACATTAAAGGCACTCGAGAATCTTATGTAATAGTATGTTTATATGTGGATGACATGCTAATAATGGGGAATAGCCAAGAGTTGATTAAGAGTACAAAGAAAATGTTGACAAAACATTTTGATATGAAAGATATGGGTATTGCCGATGTAATTCTAGGGATTAAAATCTTTAGAACTCCAGAAGCAATAATCCTATCTCAGTCTCATTATGTAGAAACAGTGTTGAAGAAGTTTAACGCTTATGACTCTACCCCAGTAAAAACGCTTTTAAATGTAAATGTCCATTTGGCGAAGAATCGTGGAGAACCAGTTTCCCAACTGGAATACTCCAGAATTATTGGAAGCCTTATGTACATCACAAACTGTACTAGACCTGACATCGCTTGTGCGGTTAAAAAGTTAAGTCGGTTTACAAGTAATCCTAGTGATGCACACTGGAAGGCATTGACAAGGGTGCTTAGATATTTAAAGCACACCTCAGAATATGGACTAAATTACACAAGGTATCCTGCAGTACTTGAAGTATACTGGGATGCAAATTGGATTTCTGACACCAAGGATTTCAAATTCACCAGCGGCTATGTATTTACCATTGGTGGAGGAGCAATCTCTTGTAGGTCATCGAAACAAACTTGCATTGCTAGATCTACTATGGAATCGGAGTTCATAGCGCTAGATAAAGCTGCAGAAGAAGCTGAATGGCTTCGTAACTTTCTAGAAGACATTCCGTGTTGGACAAGTCCAGTGCCAGCAATCATGATACATTGCGATAGTCAGTCGGCAATTGCAAGAGCACAAAACAGTATGTACGATGACAAGTCTCGACACATTCGTCGAAGACATAATACTGTACGACAGTTGATCTCTAATGGAGTTATATCTGTTGATTATATTATATCAAAGGATAACTTAGCGGATCCGCTTACAAAAGCATTAAATAGAGATCAAATGTACTGTCTGTCAAGAGGAATGGGTTTAAAACCTACCAAATAAAGTTTTCATAGTGGCAACCCAACCTTGTTGATTGGAGATCCCAAGATCTTGGTTCAATGGGACAACTAAGTTATGAGAACTTGAGGAATCACTCCTCATTCCTATGACGATGAGTGAAGTTGCCTACAAAGGTAATGAGGTTAAGTATTGTACTTTTAATGATTTCGTAGCTTGCAAAAGCGGGGTAAGTAGGATACCTTTTTACAAGGAGATAACCTATGTACGTGTGAGGACGGGCCGCCTCGATGAAACACGTATGAAGCCAAGATGTGTTCCATGGCCAAAACGGACACAACCGATAAAACAAATGGAAATGGAAGAAATGTTATCATGTGGGTACAGTTGTCTGGGTTTACATGAACCGCCAAGAAGTTCAAGACATCACGTTCACTTCGTGGCCTAGTAAATCCGATTGTATTCCACTAAGGAAGGTTCAAAGCCAAAAGCCACCTCTCCTGATGTGATAATTTTTCGTATATACTCTCTCTTATGCATCAAGAGCATTCATGCATTAATTTCATTCATGTGGGGGATTGTTGGAAAATTTTGATGCTTAATGAATGAAAATTAAGCAAATAAATCAATGTGTTTGATTGGAAAAATTCGAAAAGAAAAACGAAGCTTAATGAACGGATATTAAGTTCGGTGGTTCTGAATTAAACTCGAAACGAGTTCATCAAATGTTGAAAGAAACTCAAACGAGTAGTCGGAACATGTAAGGGACGAAAATCAGAAAAAAAAAAATATTTATTCGCGTGAACAGTAGCATGCGCGCGCCTGCGCATGTGCGCGCGCCTGCCGAGCGCTGCCGAGAGCGCTCGGCAGCGCGCGCCCCTTCAGCTGTTTTTCATGTCCCTTCGATTTTTCTTGCATTTTTTCATTTCCTTGGCATTGTTTGATGATTGTGGTCAGTTAAAATAGCCAAGGGACACCCTTATGAATAAAAGCTCATGTCTTGNGTAAAAAAAAAATATTCTAGCACGTTTTAAGAAAACGAATAGCAGACGTTTCAAATGAAGTCTTAAAAGCCCATTTCACCCTTGTTCTCATTTGTTTCATGTCAATGTTTCCATCCAAATCCAAAGCATATATATTTTATTTGCATAAATTGTATATCAACTATATGATATGTAGATGACATAAATATTTCTGATATCAAGATCTCAAGTTTGAGACGAGATTTCGGATTCGATTATCAATCATAACGTAATCCTTTCTCAGCTCCCAAAATAATTATAAGATATAAACATACTTTTATTTAATTGGTGATAATATTTATTTGGTCCAAGCACTTTATTAGATCTTGAAAATAGGATAGCTTTGCTTATTTTAAGTATCAGCTACGAAATACAGGCTCACGAACTTGAACAATTAGTACCTAGACAGATAATGGAATATATTTATTTATATATAGAAACTTGTAATTGTTTTAAGAATAATCGTCATTACAAAGCTGACTAACTAGGGAGAAAACTCACAATTTATCCAGACAAACGATGGATGAGTGAAAGAAACGAAACAAGCAATTTTATGGGCTATCATATTAGCCGAACTATTAACATGTGTAATATCTGAAATTATTGGTATTCTAGTATGCTTTACAACTTCAGTAGCACATACAGTGTAAGCTGTGACTGCTTACACTGTTAGTAAAGAATCTGAAATTGATAAAATAACACATAAATTTATATTATATTAATTAATTATTGATATGAGATGCCTGTAGTAACTATTATTTATTCTCTAAAATACATCGATATTTTCCCAAAATACCATATCCTATAACACATTTATTTCTATTTAAAAAAACTAAAAACTGAAAAATAAACTTTGAAGGAAAATAATTACTCTAACAACATTATTTTTAACATATAAAAATTTATATTTTATAATAGAATTTAATTTACGTGCATCGCATACTAAGATTCACTAGTTTTATAATATTTAAGTTTACAAAGCAACTATTACAAATTAATTAGTTCTTTCTGGAAACTTCAAAATGAAATTCTCAGTAATAAAAAAGTTTAGTTAATGGCGACTTTAGTTGTATTATTTCATATATAAATTTATTATTTCTAACTATTGATATTTTTTTTAAATAAGTTTCTTGTGAGACAATATCACATATATTTATTCGTGATAGGAGTCAAACATGTCTATATTTATAATAAAAAAATAATACTTTTAACATAAAAATAATATTTTTTCATGAGTGATTCAAATAAAATATATGTATAACAAAATTGATCCGTGAGATCGTGTCACACAAACTTTTAGGTTTGTTTATGTTTGTTTTTGGAAGGGACCGTCAAGCGATAAGTACGCCCAAAAATTAATTGTATGTGACATTTGAGCTATGTCCAAGAACTGTATTGATTACGAAAAGTAATTGCTAAATTTTTTTTAATCAATCGGAATTTGTGTTAATAGGCCTTAAAGTGGAATTACCATTTACGAGGTAATCTACGTTTGACTTTTTAAATTAATTTTATAGCTTTTATAAAATTAATAAGCAATTAATTAAGAAAGTCTTGCATATGTGCTCGTGGTATAGTTGTATTATATTTTTAATTTAAATTAACAGTAGAAACCTCAAACCAACACCATCGATCGATTGGGTACACGTGTCCGATAACTTTGGAATAATTTAAAATATATTTAAATCGATTCAAATACGAAAAATAATGAAATACTTGAAAATGAAATATTTATTTAATGTATAATTATCTTATATTAATAAAATATTAAATCTCGTGAGTAGCTCGCAAACTATCGAATAATTTATCAAATAAAATAATTTTAGTTCAGGTTTGGCTCGAACTCGATAATTTCGAATGCGAATTAAATATTTTTTGAGTTGATTCGGAAAACTCGCAAGATAACTTGATTCGTTTACATCGCATGTAAACATATGCAAAATGTAGGATCCAGTGGATGCATTTTTATAAAAAAAAAATTTATATTTTACGATAACAATATAATTCTAATATTTTAAATTATATAACATCTTAAGCATCGCCATAGTTTACGGTAACAATATAATTCTAACAATGATGTCAAAACAAGAATCTTGTTAAGAATCTAAGCTAAATTATAATATTATTAAATATAAGAATTAAATAACTAAATAAAAATAGTAAGAAATGGTCACATGTGGATAAGGGGCCCATTGAGTAAACTTAGGTTGTGGGTGGTATGACTTAAATGCGTGTGGACTCCACCGTATATAATATTATTATACGTAAATGGTCAAATTTTAGAATTTGATTAATCAATATTATAAAACGATAAAGAAACGTTTTCGATATACCATAGACTAACCTCATATAATGCCTTCTAATCCATAATTTTATTTATTTATTAACAAAATTACGAACATTTTCCTAATTTTATTCTTTGTTTTTGTGTTGAAAAAAAGTGGATCTGAGTTCGAGATATTCGAGATTCTGATGTATTTTAGGTTGTTTTCGTCGAACATCACTAGAGTTGTCATAACCGATCAGCAAAAAGACGAGCCAGACCACTATTTGAGCGGATTAAGATATTGTTAATCCAACTCATTTATTTGACGTATTTTTCGAAATCGAAGTTTGACGAGGGCTATTAAAAAAAGTTTATTTACTAATGTAGGTGGGTATATATATATATATATATACATACATAAATAGAATAAAATGTTGTGAGAAGAACGAATTATTAAATCTAATTTTCAAAGAATGTTGAAAGACATCGGAGAAATTGACTTATTGAGTCAAATTGGGGATTGAAAACATGTGAGAATGAATCGTCTTCTCTAGATGAATGGCTGGCTAGTTGCCTGCATGCAAATATCTGGTTTTATTCCCTTTGCAAGAAGTCGACCAAGTACCGTCCATGCATTAAATAATTGACAATACATATAAATGATACAAAAATTTCAACCAAGACAAAAATTCGTCACGGTATGAGAAAATGGTACTTGTACTCCTGGTCGTCGGATATATTTGTCTGTTTATAATTTTGACTATTATGTTTTTGAAATTGAGTTTTAATTTTGTATGTTTTGATTTTTAACACTTTTTGTCATTTTTAATGTCTGATTGTCTGAAAAATGAGTAAAATTTAAAAAAAAAACAGATATCGAATTATGATTGAAATTCGATAACATATAAAAAAACACAATCACAAATATTCAAATGTATAAGTGGATCTGCAAATTCATTTGATGTGAAATGTATCCTAAAGTCGCACGTAAGTGTAAAATCAACCATTTTATTCACACTTGGACATTTAATTTGGTAAATTTGTGTTCTTTCTGCTATGTTCTATGATCGACAACGAAATTTAAAGGGCATAACTATTGCAACTTTGTCGACAGCGAAATTATGTAACTATAATTAATATTTTGAATACATGTATGTAGTTATTTAATTTTTAAATTTTGGTAAATATTTTTTTGTTTATTTATATACATCTTCATGTTTTAAAATTTAAAATACATTATTCATTATATTATATTAATATTAATATATTATAACAATATTTATGTCCGATTATTCCGTTAAAACAGTCGGACAAGTCGGATCATTTTTTAAAGATAGACTGATACAGATCACTGATCTGATTATGAAAACAATGGTTTTGATATCCTAACATAAATGTGTGGCTACATCACTTAACCATATTTTATACTATGAAAAGTTTTAAATTTAGTTCTTCATATTTGTTCTATTTACGATTTTGATAATTTATATTAATAAATTTTAATTTTAATCTCACATATTTCAATTTTTGATAATTTTAATATTTTTTCACATCAGTGTTGACGATATATATATATATATTTTAGTATTATGGTAATATCACGTCATCGTCAAATCATTTTCACACGAAAAATTTATTAAAATCCTAACATGTTAGAAACCACAAAGTCAAATGTTCCAACCTATNTTTTGTTTTCTTCTTGTTTTCCTCACATATTTGAATACCCCACACAACATCATATTCATTCAACATGAAGTCATTTCGAATTATTTTTTCAAATATCCCTTCCGATTCAAACGTAAACTTAGTATTATGAGCCGTATAAAATTTAATGTTACGAATTTGTCATTAATAACTAGGCATTTTTGTTTGTTTGTTTTTTTTTTGAGAAAAAAGTTAAACTTTACAACCGTCGTATAATGTAGTTTAAATTCGCTTAATCTGTGCCCTACAATAATTGCAATAATAGAAAAGGTAAGATACTCTAGTAATTATACAATATAATAAAATNACATTAAACATTAATTGTTGTTGCTCAAATATATAATTATAATATTACATTCAATTAGTTTATTTATATTTGAAAATGAATTTATTTTATAAAGTAAAAAAGCCCTTTGAAATTATATCTTAATACAGGATCATTCAAATCAGATTTTTTTTTGTTTTTGAGACAAATTAATTGATTCGTTTAAATAAATCAACTCGACTTGAGATTCATATTCATTCAACATGAAGTCATTTCGAATCATTTTTTCAAATATCTCTTCCGATTCAAACGTAAACTTAGTATTATGAGCCGTATAAAATTTAATTTTACGAATTTTTCATTAATAAGTATGCATTTTTTTTTTTTGAGAAAAAAGTTAAACTTTACAACCGTCGTATAATGTAGTTTAAATTCGCTTAATCTGTGCCATACAATAATTGCAATAATAGAAAAGGTAAGATACTCTATTAATTATACAATATAGTAATTATAATTGGAAGTATTTAATTTAATTATTATGTTAAGAAAATTATATGGTATAGAATTTGAATTTAATTAAGATTGAATTTTTTTTTCCCTCAAGATCTTATATATTTTTATTGAGTAGATCTCTTGTGAGACGATCTCACGAATCTTTATCTGTGAGATGGGTCAACCATATCGATATTCACAATAAAAAGTAATACTCTTAGCATAAAAAGTAATAATTTTTTCTGGATGATCTAAATAAAAGATCTGTCTCATAAAATACGATTCGTGAGACCGTTTAACATAAATTTTTGTTATTTTTATTTAAAATAAATAAAAAC